>NC_056750.1:370496904-370544404 GCF_019279795.1 Protopterus annectens
CCTCCAAAGGAGACACCCAAGCAACCGCTACCCCAAAACAAAACACGTGCAACACATAGCTCACAAAGCCAGTGTGCCGAACAGTCGCAGCCCTTAAGGCTAAACAACACACCTGATACACTTTTAATAGGTGACTCTATCGTCAGGCACACTGACGTCCCACTCACCAGGCTGAACAAGAAGAAGGTCACGGTGAGCTGCCTGTCTGACACTAGGATCCGCCACATAACACAAGCACTCAGGTCACTCCAAGGCAAGTACAAATATGACTCAGTCATTGTCCATGCTGGTGTGAATGACCTGAGACGTACCTCCCTGGACTACATGAAAAGAGACATAGAGGAGCTCTCTGAGCATTTAGCCCAGGCCGGTATGACCCTGACCTTGAGTAGCATCTTACCCTTACCAAGAATGATGCCACAATATGAAGACAAGATGATCAATTTCAACAACTGGCTTAAGTATTGGTGTCATTCAAAGGGGATCCAATGCCTGTCAGCCTGGGATGACATGCTCGACAAGCCACGATGCTTCATTAGGGACGGCTTGCACCTATCACCCCTGGGCTTTTGGATATTGGCAAAGGCTCTTGCTACCCCCATAGTGCCTTTTTTAGGCAAGACTCAAAAGACAAACCCACCTCCATAGGTATCACAAGGGATAAGAAACTAAGAGTAGTGCTACTCAACGCCAGAAGTCTATACCTCAAGATGCATGCACTCGAAACTCTCCTTAGCATGGAGAACATCGATATCTGTGCAGTAACAGAAACCTGATTCAAGGCTCCCAAGAGCACCCCAGCACTACCAGGTTATACATCATACCATGCTTTTCGGCCCCAAAACTTGGACCGAACCACAAAAGGAGGGGGAGTATCAATATTCGTCAAAGATACCCACACCTCCAGGTTGGTGGCACAGCACGAAGCATCAGAGACTATCCATGTGCAACTAACAGTGAGTAAAACTGCCTTCCAGTTTATAGTCTGCTACAGACAACCCTCCCAAACCCAGGAACTCCACTCGGCCTTCCTGAGAACACTGGAAAATATGAAGGTCTCTCCAAACACCATTATATTGGGTGACTTCAACTACCCAAACATAGACTGGGAGCATTACTCTAGCTCCAACACCCTAGCCCAAAGGTTCCTAGAATTTATAAACTCAAATGCTATGGAACAACTTGTTACTACTCCCACAAGAGGGGAAAACATACTGGACCTGATCATCACCAACATGGGGACTCTATGCTCCAGACCAGAAGTGTATCCCTCACTGGTAAGATCAGACCATAAACTAATCTCACTGGATATTCACATCCCGACCCCACCCCCTGCCCAGAAAACCACAGTGAAAAACTTCTCTAAAGCAAATTTCACACTCCTCAAAACCGAGGTGGAATCCTTCAAAGCCCCCGGGCCTGTGGAAAATACGGCCCAGACCGCAGAATCCTTTATAAATGCATTCTATGGACACCTTCAGGAATGCATGGATCATGCGATCCCAAATAAAATCAAGACCCAATCCTCCAAAGGCAGACATCCTGTCTGGTGGACCCCAGCCATAAACAAACTATACAATAGAAGGAGGAAGCTACTACATGATAGAGGAAAATCCCAAAAAGGGAAGGCATCTCTGATCAGTATTAGCAAAAAACTACGGGCACTCATGAAATCGTCTAAGGCTAGCTTCGAGAGAAAAATTGCACAGGACACTAAGGATAATCACAAGGCTTTCTTTAGTTATGTTATGAACCTGGGTGGGAATTCCCAGATATGCTCAGAATTAGTCCAAAATGACAAAAAGTACACTGAACCCACAGACATTGCCAACATCCTAGCTGACAGGTTCAGCACAAACTTCTCCCCCACCTCCCCACCAAAAGGGCAAATATCTATCCCAGCAGAGTGCTGCCCCCCTGACATCTCAGATGCTCAGGTAAGAGCCGCCCTCTCCAAAGCAAAAAACACAGCATCAATGGGACCAGACGGTGTCCCAGGCTGCGTCTTACATGAACTCCAAGAATAGCTAAACCCAAATATAAAACTACTGTTCAATCTCAGCCTTACTACAGGATATGTACCTAAAGAGTGGCGTACAGCAATGGTGGTCCCTCTCCACAAAGGTGGTGCCTCAACGGATCCTGGAAACTATAAGCCTGACTAGCTTGGTCTGCAAAGCTATGGAAAGGATCATCATGGACCTTATAAATAAAGATATTGGGGACCTACAGACACTGGATCCTACCCAGTTCGGCTTTGTTAGGGCCAGATCCTGCCTCTTAAACCTAGTTGATTTCTTTGAAACAGTCACCAAGGCCATTGACGAGGGGAAGGTGGTCCACACAGCCTACCTGGACCTCGCAAAAGCCTTCGATACAATACCCCACTCGGGCATTATAGATAAGCTCACCAGCTTAAATATAAACCCCTATGTCACTAGATGGGTTGCAAACTGGCTCAAGGACAGAACCCACATGGTTAGAATTGCTGGAGCCATGTCAGACTCCAAACCAGTTACAAGTGGCATCCCACAAGGCTCAGTCCTGGGACCTCTCTTGTTCGGTATACATTTCTCAGAGGTACAGGCCAACACGTTAGGACTGTGGCTGACCAAGTTTGCAGATGACTGCAAACTGGGCGCCATAATCGACTCTCCAGCCGACACAAGCATCCTCCAAAAGGGCCTCATAGAAACAGACAACTGGTGCCAGAGCCATGACTAAACGCCAAAAAGTGTATAGTCATCCCCTTTGGCAAAAACAAAGTGCCCACAAATTACCACATAAGTGGTAATCCATTAAGTACAGAAGAAATAATTAGGGACCTGGGGACCCAAGTTGATAGCAATCTCTCATTTGACAACCACGTGGCCAAAGTGGTTAGAAAAACATTTTATATAGCCCACCTAATCATGAAGTGATTCACATCTAGATCAGGGGAGGTCATCGTGCCTCTTTACTCATCCCTCATCAGGCCCATAATTGAGTACAATGCCCCTTTTGGGATGTACCTTACCCGACACCTGCACCAACTGGAAAGACCCCAAAAGTACCTCTCCAAGAGGATCAAAGGGCTCAAACAGATGCCATATGCTGCCCGGTTAAAGAAACTCCAGCTCTACTCAGTGGCATACCGCCTGCTCAGAGGCGATCTGTGCCTGACGTATAAAGCCAAGTCCAACTTGGAATTAATGGACATGCTGCACCTCAGAAAATCCAAATCCCATCGAGCTACGCGCTCGAGAGACTTGAACCTCAGCACTGAAATAAATAGGACATGCTGGAGGGACAGATTCATAACCCAGAGGCTCCCTTCACTCTGGAATAAAATCCCAGTCCAGGTTAGGCAGAGTCCCTCATTGACTCTCTTCAAGAGGAATCTTGATGAGTGGATGGGGGATCATAGGTTTACCCCGGGTATCACTTCTGTGTCACTGTTAGACAGAGGCACAGTATACTAACCTCGAAAAAGGGCATAGCAAAATTAATTTAAAATGGGTGGCGAAAGCCAAACATACTCTGGCTAGGCTTATAAATGCCCTAGGGCAGATAGCCTAGTATGAACCTATGAACCTAATAGTAGTAGAAGTAGCAAATGTAAACTTGTCTCAAGTCAAAACAAAACAAAAAAAATAATAATAGAAAATATATAATTGTACAGCATTACTAAGTATTCAAAAGTAATCCAAGCAAGGCAGGCAGTCTGTTTCCAGTCAAAAATCCTTGCTTGGATTACTTTTGAATACTTAGTAATGCTGTACAATTATATATTTTCTATTATTATTTGTTGTCTTGTTTTCACTTGATGAGTTTGTTTGCTACTTCTACTAGTATTGTCTGATCTGATTACTATACAGTGATTAACTAGAAATATATGGACTGAAAATCTTACACACAGAGAAGTTTCTTACACTGTTTTGTATATACTTACATATACACACACACACACACACACACACATATAAATATATATATATATATATATATATATATATATATATATATATATATATATATATATATATAAACTTTTGCTTTGTCAGTAGAAGTAGACTGTGTACATGACATCTGTAATTAAGATTCAGACCAGTTTTGCTTTACAGATGAACAAAATACACTGAGTAAGAACATGACTCTGAATGACTTGGTGAAAGATGACAACGCAGAAGAAATGGGAACTGAGTGAATAACAGACTTCAACAAATTGACACCAAAACTGATGAAGTGCAACATGTCCAGATCCCAGAGAAACAGTCTTGATTGCATCTGTATGACTTAGAATGTCCTGGAAGTCAAAGCATGAATATGAGATGGTGTTATGCTGCCACTGATGGCAGTGGCCTTGCGTATTTATGATTTTCTCTTGCTATAATTCGTTGTAATTTACAAAAATCCTCTGACATTGAATGGCTTCAGACAGTTCAAGGTAGATAGCATAAGGTTGGTAGTATTCAACAAAGTGCAATATTTGGGGTGATAATGGTTGGATGGGTAGTTTAGGTAAAAGAAACATAAAAACATGGGACCGATACTAATAAAATGAAGGACATCGTAAGTAAATACGCTGTTTCAATGAATTCTATTACCTTTTGGTATTTAAACTTCCACTAATGGGGTGGTGGTGGGGAAGTTTCTAAAATATTATGCAGGTAGCCATGATATGACAGTCTCATACACAATCTAAGTTTATACATAACACACTCAGTGCTTATTAACTAATTCCTTCCTCATTACAGCAGCCTAACAGTCTTCTAGACAATCCACCCTCCCATCCATGTCAGTAAAAGAAACATTATTCTACTGTGTGAAGTTAATGTTGAATTGCTTTGTCACCATCTAAATAAATTACATTACTTACCATTTCTGTCATTCTTTCACCCTCATAATCCACTCTGATCTTTCACCTTCTCAATATTCTTCTCTTGATCTATTTCACATTACCTCATCTCATGGACGCCACCTTGCAAAAATGCTTTCTGACTCACTATCTCTCAACTCTTCCTTTATTTCACACTGGTTATTTAAAAGACAGAAAACTGCACTTACCTGCTTTCTCTTTCCTATGAACAACTAAATATTTAATTTCATACATTCAGTGTTATCGATTAATCTTATCTGTGTTCTCATTTGACACAAAAAAAAAACAGAAATTAATCACAACTAGGCTTAAGTTGTTCATCTGTGAATCTACACCTTTAGGTTATACATGTTGAGGTCATCACCTGACACAGAAAGACAACATAAGCTAAGAAACAAAAAAAAAATCCATATCAGCTGATAATATAGCATAACAGGAGCATGTCCACTTAGAACAACAGAAGAAATAATTCTCCCATAATTTCATGAGGAAAAAACAAACTGCAAGAATATAACATTACATCATTCTGGCTTTTCCTTATTATTGTTAGATGTTCTGTGTTAAATGAAAAAATACTGTAATAAAAAGATCAATACACAGGAGGTTCAGGTTCTTTACTAGTGTACACCAGGAGGCAAAAAACGTACAAGTACAGAATTTTGTCTGAATGAAACAGGAAGAACACAACTTTTATAGTATTTCTTACTAGTATTAACCCACCAGGCTGATGTAGTCAGTCACAAGGGATTTTACATCACTTTAGCTTACAATATTCTATTCATCTAAAATGCTGATACTACATTTTGCTTAAAAACTTTTCTAGTAAACAATGTGGCCTTGCTAGCCACCTGGTTAGTTACAATACCCTTTTACAAAAGTTTCCACTCAAGGTTCTAAATTAATTCAAACATAATAGTAGATGCAGTTCTCAATACATTTTCCTTGTTACATGTTATCACTTCCTCCTTGCAACCGGTGCGTTATCTAGTAACATATACAAGGTCAATTGCTCAGGCAGAAAAGAGCAGAAGATTCTCATTAGTTCACACATTTAATTTCCTGACCCAGCAGATAATCACTTGTGAGAAGCATAAACATTAATTCTTGCTGAGCTAGCAGCTGCTGGGGTCAGAGGCCAACTTGCAAAAAGGCACACTGCAGTTTTCAAAAGCTTCTTGCAGTTTCATATGAATTCATTTTTCTTGTCATAACATTAATAGAATAAAATGCATTATATCTTTCTTATTTCTTAATAAGCACTAAACATATAGATTAATACATATTTTTCTAACATTTTCCCCCCTGTTAATACTTTTTATTCTATTCTCAGAAGTTTAAACGATTTTTATTTCTTCTCCTAACCTCTTCCACTTGGGACTTGCAGTTAAGAGAGTCATTCAGTTTAGACTTCAAGGAGAATTTCATTTGGAACCAATTCCTCAAGTTCAATGTCTTGATACAAGGTTTCAGAGACAGACATATCTATAAAATCTTTAATTAATATTTTCATGCAAGGGATTCCACAACAAACACATGCTCCTAATAGGAGTAAACCCACACAAATGGCAATCAGAATATTCATTAGGATGGAACCCCACCCCCCCAAACAGATTCTGGAAAAAATCCGTCAGAGGGTTTGGGCCTGGTTTGGTCATGGCCGACACTTGCTGAATCACCTCCAGATGGTTATTAATTTCATGTCTATTATCTGGTATGTATGCACAGCATTCTTCTTTGATAAGCGCACACGTACCACCTCTCGCCGCTAGGGTGAAGTCAAAAGCCATCCGATTTTGCAACACAACAGTTCTCATGGCATTCAGTTCATCAGTCACTAATTCAAGAGCAAAAAAAGTTGCATTACTCATTACTTCGAGAAGTTTTGACAGTTTTCTCAGCTCCCAAATCGATTTGACTGCACCATACGTTGGGAGTATACCTGCCCAAGATATAACACTGTCACTCAAATCCATATGAGTCAATTTGTCTTTGTCCTTCACG
The DNA here is from genome assembly GCF_019279795.1 of Protopterus annectens. Lineage (NCBI taxonomy): Eukaryota > Metazoa > Chordata > Ceratodontiformes > Protopteridae > Protopterus > Protopterus annectens. The sequence continues at coordinate 370,503,764 of NC_056750.1, forward strand.
GAAATATGGTCTTTCCAACCTGCTTCAACTCGCCCTACTGGATTCACAGGTTTCTCGATTGGATCTTTGGTTTTCTTGGAAACATCTCTCACGTTCCGTATTTTACCCAGAGGTAATTCCACAGTGTGTCGTATGGCCGGAACCAGGTAGCCCAAAAAACAACTGCTGGACCAATTCTCAGGTAGCCATTTGTATGCCTTTTTCCCCACACACAAAATAACAGTTTTCAACTTTAGTGCTAATACGCACCAACCCTGCATGAAACAGTTTCTTATCTATGATTGACAATTGTTTAATCAAAACAGGATTTCTTTGTACTTCATTCAGTGCCATTTTCATTGAGTTCAAGTATGAATCATAGTTAGTATTGCAAACAGTACCCCCACTTTTAGTCTTAATATAACATTTATAAGATATTGTTATGTTACAGTTACTCCAGCCCACCTGGAGAGTATCATTCTTGAAAAAACACACAATCCCTTTTTGTGTAACAGGTAAATACAATGCTATTTTATCCTGTGATCTCACAGTTCCTGTGTCAAAAGCAAATTCTCCCAAGTCTCATTGATCCCTAAAGGAACAGCGGACATTAGTAGTCCTCCATATGCTGTTGGTATAGCTGTACAAACCCAGCAGTTTGAAATGTTCATAGTCTCAGCATATACACATTTAATTGCTAGGTATGTGTTAAAGTTTGGATGCCAGTCTATGGATGTCTCATCACGTTTATCCAGTTTTACTTGTGTGGTTGAGAAATGAAAAAACCACAACAAAAAGAAAATTGTCAAAAGTACAGTCAGCAAGTGTATGCTCAATAATATGATTATGCAACATTTTTGAGGTTGGTCTGAATTCTTATCTTTGGCCATTTTGTCCTTGTTGCGTAACAGTTACAATGTTTTTATCAAGTTGAAAGTTCTTTACCGGTTTACAGTGCGTCAAATGGATCCAAGATGACCTTTCGGCTATTTTGACTGCAGTAGGTGTGGCCAGCAGTACCTGGTACGGTCCTTCCCACTTCGGGCTTGCCCAATTCTTCCTCTTTGTTACCTTCACCCAGATTCAGGACCCGGGGCTAGAATCGCTTCCAATGGTCTGGTCTGTTCTTTATCTGAAAAAAGAGTTAAACTGCAAGAGAGTTTTATTTGTTAACAGTTTCCTCATATAACTAGCTAGTGAACTATCAGCCTCCTGGTCTGCAGGCATGAGAGCTTTCCACTGAGGTACATAATATGCCCTACCAAACATCATTTCAAAAGAAGTTAAACCCTTTGCATTTGGAACTGTTCGCATACTCAGCAGCGCCAGAGGCAGACAGTGCACCCAGTTCTTCTGTGTTTCACTGACTAACTTTCTAAGTTTGTTCTTAAGGACTCCATTGTGCCTCTCCACCAGTCCTGCAGACTGAGGGTGATAAGCAGAATGGTTCTTAAGGGAAATCCCAAAGAAGCGTCCCAATTGCTGTATGGTCTGATTCACAAAATGTGTACCATTGTCACTATAGATCCTTTCCGGTATGCCAAATCTAGGAATAATCTCCTTTATGAGAGCTTTTGCCACTGTTGTTGCATCCGTTTTTTTAGTCAGAAAGGCTTCCACCCAGTTGGAAAACATATCCACAATGACAAGGCAATACCTTTTGTTATCACATTTGTTCAATTCTATTAAATCCATACAAATAGTATAGAACGGATATGGCGGTGTAGGAAAACTTCCTTGTTTAGGTTTAAATGCCCCTTGTGCATGATGTTTGTTACAAATATGACATGCTGCACAAAATGTTTTTGTGTAATTTGTGAATCCATATGTTTGGAATATTCGGTATACTAACTGTACCATCCCCCCTGTTGAGACATGGCACTGCCCATGACTCAACAAAGCTGCATATCTAAACAAATTAGACGGCAAAATTGTTTTTTTCTCTTTGGAGATGTACAGCCTGTTTTCAAGGATCGCTCGTCGTTTTTCCCATTTTTGTTTCTCTGCTTTTGTAGTAAGCGTCTGCATTGTTTTTAACATTTCTAGGTCTAAAATTTCAGAGGGTTGTAATTCCTCGTCTAAAAGTAAAGTTTCTGAGTCTGAAGCTGCTTGCTTCGCAGCTGCATCAGCTCTCGCATTACCTTTTGAAATTCTGTCCTGCTGTTTCATATGAGCTACGCATTTGCAAATAGCTACTTTAGTAGGTAACTGAATAGATTCTAACAATTCTAAAATAAATTGCGCATGATTAATTGGCTTACCACTAGATGTTATCATCCTTCTATTTTTCCACTGCTGTGCAAAAACATGTACAGTAGAAAAAGCATACTGACTGTTAGTATATATGTTTACACATTTGTCTTTTGCTCAGGTACAAGCTCGTGTTAAGGCAATCAATTCTGCTGCTTGTGCAGACAAGTTATGTGGTATGGATTTGGCTTCTAAGGTTTCAGTGTCTGTAACTATTGCATACTCAACTAGATTTTTCCCTGTAGGGCCCCTTCTGCATGAGCCGTCCACGTAATATGTCACCTCGGCCTTATCCAAGGGAATATCCGTGAGATCTTGTCTGGGTAAGGTTTTCTGCTCAATTTCCTGCAGGCAACTGTGTGGTATGCCATCCGCAGGAGTTGGGAGCAAAGTTGATGGATTTAATGTTGTGCATCGTTCAATTGTCATATGTGGTTGGCTCAACAGTATAGTCATACAGGAAAGGTGTCTAGCAGGAGAAAGATAAGCTACCGTTTCTTGCAGTAAAATTATCGCGACTGCATGAGGCACTCTCAATGTGAGAGGGTGGAATAACACCACTGAGGCTGAAGCCTGTACTGCCATTGCAGCTGCGACTACTGCTTGCACACAGTGGGGCAAGGATCACGCCACTGGGTCTAAGTGATGAATAGTAAGCTATGGGGCGTTGCGTATCCCCATGTTGTTGTGTCAACACTGATGTCATATATCCCTGCTTACAGTCTACAGTTTGAAAGAAACGTTTATGATAGTTTGGTAATCCTAGAACTAATGAAGAAGCTATTAATTGCTTCAACCTGCAGAAAGCCATTTCTGCTTCAGGTGTCCATTGTAATAAATTCTGTGCTGCCATCGGCTTTTTGTATATGAAGTCGGTCAGTGGAGCAGATTCCAAAGCATAGTTTGGTATCCAACTCCGGCAGAAGTTAGTTGTTCCCAGGAAGGACATCATTTCCTTCTTGGTCGCTGGTTTGGGTGCTTGTAAAATCGCTGTCTTTCTTTCCTCATCTAATATTCTACCTTCTTTGGATATTACATATCCTAGGTATCTAACTTGTTTTCTCCAAAGCTGTAGTTTGCTTTTGTTTACTTTGTGTCCCTATGTTGCTAAGAATTGTAACAGTGCTATGGTATCCTCCCTGCATTGCTGCTGGGTGGGGGCTGCTAGCAAGATGTCGTCTACATAAAGTAGAATTTGACTACCCCCCGGTGGGGTGAATCCTGCCAAATTACTAGCCATTTCTTGTGCGAATATTGTTGGACTCTCACAATATCCCTGTGGTAGTCGAGTATAGGTATACCTTTTCCCCTGAAATGTAAATGCAAACCAATATTGGCTATCAGGATGTATAGGTATTGAAAAGAAAGCATTGCTGATATCTACCACAGAGAAATATTTCTGGTGAGGTTTCAAATCACTTAACAAAGTGTGTGGATCTGGCACCTTAGGTGCTCTAGGTATTACTGCATTATTTACAGCTTGTAAGTCCTGAACCATACGCCATTCCCCGTTTGCCTTTTTAACAGGAAATAGGGGTGTATTACATTACATTTCTTTAGTTATGTTAGGAACCTAGGTGGGAATTCCCAGATATGCTCAGAATTAGTCCAAAATGACAAAAAATACACCGAACCCACAGACATTGCCAACATCCTAGCTGACAGGTTCAGTGCAAACTTCTTCCCCCTCTCCCCACCAAAAGGGAAAATATCTATCCCAACAGAGTGCTGCCCCCCTGACATCTCAGATGCTCAGGTAAGAGCCGCCCTCTCCAAAGCAAAAAACACAGCATCAATGGGACCAGATGGTGTCCCGGACTGCGTCCTACATGAACTCCAAGAAGAGCTAAACCCAAACATAAAACTACTGTTCAATCTTAGCCTTACTACAGGATATGTACCCAAAGAGTGGCGTACAGCAACAGTGGTCCCTCTCCGCAAAGGTGGTGCCTCAACGGATCCTGGAAACTATCGCCCTATAAGCCTGACTAGCTTCGTCTGCAAAGCTATGGAAAGGATCATCATGGACCTCATAAATAAAGATATTGAGGACCTACAGACACTGGATCCTACCCAGTTTGGCTTTGTTAAGGGCAGATCCTGCCTCTTAAACCTGGTAGATTTCTTTGAAACAGTCACCAAGGCCATTGACGAGGGGAAGGTGGTCCACACAGCCTACCTGGACCTTGCAAAAGCCTTCGATACAATACCCCACTCGGGCATTATAGATAAGCTCACCAGCTTAAATATAAACCCCTATGTCACTAGATGGGTTGCAAACTGGCTCAAGGACAGAACCCACATGGTTAGAATTGCTGGAGCCATGTCAGACTCCAAACCAGTTACAAGTGGCGTCCCACAAGGCTCAGTCCTGGGACCTCTCTTGTTCGGTATACATTTCTCAGAGGTACAGGCCAACACGGAAGGACTGCGGATGACCAAGTTCGCAGATGACTGCAAACTGGGCGCCATAATCAACTCTCCAGCCGACACAAGCATCCTCCAAAAGGGCCTCATAGAAACAGACAACTGGTGCCAGAGCCATGGCCTCAAGATAAACGCCAAAAAGTGTATAGTCATCCCCTTTGGCAAAAACAAAGTGCCCACAAATTACCACATAGGTGGTAATCCATTAAGTACAGAAGAAGTCATTAGGGACCTGGGGACCCAAGTTGATAGCAATCTCTCATTTGACAACCACGTGGCCAAAGTGGTTAGAAAAACATTTTATATAGCCCACCTAATCATGAAGGGATTCACATCTAGATCAGGGGAGGTCATCATACCTCTTTACTCATCCCTCATCAGGCCCATAATTGAGTACAATGCCCATTTTGGGATGTACCTTACCAGACACCTGTAGCAACTGGAAAGACCCCAAAAGTACCTCTCCAAGAGGATCAAAGGGCTCAAACAGATGCCATATGCTGCCCGGTTAAAGAAACTCTAGCTCTACTCAGTGGCATACCGCCTGCTCAGAGGCGATCTGTGCCTGACGTATAAAGCCATGTCCAACCCAGAATTAATGGATATGCTGCACCTCAGAAAATCCAAATCCCATCGAGCTACGTGCTCAAGAGACTTGAACCTCAGCACTGAAATAAATAGGACATGCTGGAGGGACAGATTCATAACCCAGAGGCTCCCTTCACTCTGGAATAAAATCCCAGTCCAGGTTAGGCAGAGTCCCACATTGACTCTCTTCAAGAGGAATCTTGATGAGTGGATGGGAGATCGTAGGTTTACCCCGGCTATCACTTATGTGTCACTGTTAGACAGAGGCACAGTATACTAACCTCAAATAAAGGCATAGCAAAATTAATTTAAAATGGGTGGCGAAAGCCAAACACACTCTGGCTAGGCTTATAAATGCCCTAGGGCAGATAGCCTAGTATGAACCTATGAACCTATGAATCAGGAGATTCTACCAGTACTCCTTCTCTAAGTAATGCTGCTATTATAGGTTTGATTCCTATCTCTGCATCCTTTCTCAAAGGATATTGTCTCTTCTGTGGTCTGAATGCTGACTTTGGTGTAATAGTAACTGGTCCTGCTGTTCGAATAAGTCCTACATCTGACTTGCCTGTTGACCAAAGAATCTTTGGTATGTTACATAAGGCTTTCTCCTCTTCTTCTAATAAGAATGCTAATCAGCTGTCCTCGCTACACTGCAAGTGTACAGCTGGGTGTGCCTGTGCTAACCAATTCAGTTTTTGTTTCTGTATTCCCTGCTCTGATAATTCTAAATCAGTTTGTTTCTCCCATCTCGTTACCTTTTCTCCTAGGTCTGCCCAATTTACATTTTTGTTCTTAGTTAAACTGACATGTGGTAATCGATTAGATTTGTACAGTGCAAGGAATTCTTGAGGTAATGAACAGCTAACAACACTGTTTCCCTCAGTATCCCAGTACAGATTACGTAACACTAATCTGTTTGCACGATTTCTGAACAATTCTTGCTCATATTCCTTATCAGGTCCTGGTGTGCTACAGTAATACAGAGTGCAATGCAACAAATGCTGTCTGTCAGTGTCAACAGAGGGGGATTTACTGATGGCTACGTTCATCTGTTCCTCAGTCACTGCCCCTGGACCAGTCGTAACCAAGTCCTGGCTGTACCAGTAAAAAGTTTCACCCTCCGGTCGCACCACAAAAGTATCCATTTGTCGCTGTGCCTCCATACCCTGCATAGTCGGAACTACTGCTATGCCAAATATCTGCATAAGGTCCCTACCTAATAGGTTCACTGGACATTTTTCAGAAACAACAATTTTACTCCTTTGAGTCATCCCTGAAACAGGGTCAGTTATTGCTATATCATGGGAAAGTGGTTCCCGGTATAGCTGTCCATTTGCAGCTTTCACTAATATATAATCAGGTGATTCTGAATGTTCCAGTAAATTGGAGGGGTATATCAGAGTCCGTGACGCTCCTGAATCACACAGGAATTTAACTTCCTTCCCCTCCACCAGAAGTGTAACTTCCGGTTTTGTGTCTGCTAGGTAGAGCTCTAGGCTCAATAATGCTAAATCTAAAATCTCATTTTCTTCATCCTCCATGTCTACTTGCACTTCCTCTACTCCTTCTATCACATTTACATTTGTTCTTTCTTTATTGTCTTTTCCCGATGATTTCTGACTCTCGTATGGTGTATCTTCACCATCATATAGTCAGTCCTCATCTCCCTTATCCTCTGTGGTTACCTTCTTATTTTGTTTGCAATCCCTAGCACTTTAAGCATTCACCTCTCTTTTTCCTTTCTTCAAAGTCCTCTGACCATTTGTCAGACTGTTTATTTCCCTGTGCGTTTTTCTTACCCTTTTTACCAGACTGATATACATAAACTTCAGCTCCGTCTTCAGCAGTGAAGACTTGCGCTTTCTTTTTCTTTTTGCTATTAAAATGTCTTTCAGCATGTCTAGCATATTCAAGTAAGGCTTGTAACCTACTTGTTCGATGATCTATCATATGCTTCGTAATGAAGCTACTAATAGGTGCAATGCTGCCTTTTAAAAATGCATTTTTTAATTGTTGTTCATATGGGGAATCATTCGTTTGATTTTCAGGAACTGTCATACCGCTATGGTTATTAAAACATTCTAATAATCTGGCATAGTACCCATCTACTGTTTCATTTTCTTGCTGTATGCATTGATTAATACAAGTCCAGTCTTCTCTAGGTTTCCATTTCTCAGAGATTCGGTCTGTAAGGCCTTTTTCTCTATTGTCAAGTTCTGCGTCACTATGTGGGAGTTGCTTAAATTCTGCATTACGAGGCTTCCAGGTGCCACAAATCATGTGCCAATCTGGACCTACAATTTGTCTAACTACTTTTTCTACTTCTTCCCCATTTAAGTGGTAACTTAACCTCATGCCTTGTAAATCTTCTAGGAATTTTGTAAAATTAACTTTTGGATGGGGAATTCCCTCAGTAGCCTTCCGGATATCCTCCGGTGTCCATGGCCTATATACCAAGAGGGTTGGGTCCTGTCCAACCTGTCCTGCCTGAGGATTTGGTACCTCTATAAGTGGACATATTTCTTCCTCACTCTCAGCTTGTAAATTTCTCTCCATTTGATACGATTCTATGTCACCCTGTGTTTTATGTGTTCTGGACCTAGTTTCAATGGGATGTCTAACAAACAATTTCGGTTTCACTGAGACATCAGGATACCGCGGAGGTGGACCAGCTTGTCCACCCGCTTCATATCCTGAAAAAAGGGAGTGGGGGGGGGAGCCGTTGCTACTACTATATTATTATCTTCTTTGTCTAAAAACAATGCCTTTGAATTATTACTCTTTTGTTCCCTACGGTTTGCTTCCTCAATCCACTTGTGTGCCTGAGGAATGCCTAATTGCCGTTGTTTCTTTGCCTGACCTTTTGTATCACTTTTAAGCTGTTTAAGAAGTTTAACAAGCGAAGATTTGTCTAATTTCCCATCAAATTCATATTTGTTAACCCATTTTGCATAATATCTAACATTATCTGCACGTTGTAGTTGCATATATTTTGCGTCTTCGGTTAGAGGCGGGTATTGAGCAGTCACGGTTCGCAGCGGAGATCCGCTCTTCAGCCACAGATCAGAAAGTGGCCAGCCTGTTTAAACGACAATTCAGTCAGAGGTCTTTTCACTCAATAAGAACCATTTCGGTATCTTCTCCTGCATGCAGACTTTGACCACCGCTATGCTCTGATCCGCAGCTTCTGAGGGATTCCGGTCCGAAGAACCAATCTGTTAAATGAAAAAATACTGTAATAAAAAGATCAATAGACAGGAGGTTCAAGTTCAGGTTCTTTACTAGTGTACACCAGGAGGCAAAAAACGTACAAGTACAGAATTTTGTCTGAATGAAATAGGAAGAACACAACTTTTATAATATTTCTTACTAGTATTAACCCACCAGGCTGACGTAGTCAGTCACAAGGGGTTTTACATCACTTTAGCTTACAATATTCTATTCATCTAAAATGCTGATACTACATTTTGCTTAAAAACTTTTCTAGTAAACAATGTGGCCTTGCTAGCCACCTGGTTAGTTACAATACCCTTTTACAAAAGTTTCCACTAAAGGTTCTAAATTAATTCGAACATAATAGTAGATACAGTTCTCAATACATTTTCCTTGTTACATGTTATCACTTCCTCCTTGCAACCGGTGCATTATCTAATAACATATACAAGGTCGATTGCTCAGGTGGAAAAGAGCAGAAGATTCTCATTATTTCACACATTTAATTTCCTGACCCAGCAGATAATCACTTGTGAGAAGCATAAACATTAATTCTTGCTGAGCTAGCAGCTGCTGGGGTCAGAGGCCAACTTGCAAAAAGGCACAATGCAGTTTCCAAAAGCTTCTTGCAGTTTCATATGAATTAATTTTTCTTGTCATAACATTAATAGAATAAAATGCATTATATCTTTTTTATTTCTTAAAAGCACTAAACATATACATTAATACATATTTTTCGAACATTTTGAATTAGTATGTTTAGTGATGCATTGGTTTGGGCAGGCACCCCTGGCAAAAACATTTTTTTTGTTAACTAGGCCAGAATTTAATCATTTGCTTGTAAATGACTGAGTTGACATTAGCCAATATACATTTAATATATCATAATTTGGCATATATTACTGCATACTTATATTTTAACAAGCTATTTTATATTTTTATAGAGTCTCTGCTTTGTTCCACTGTTGATGATAACCACATGTTATAGTACTTTATAATGGAGATTCTAACCATTTTGCATTATAGATTCCAGTAATGTTCTGAGTAAGTCTTTGGATTCAAATGATTTGGATGAAGCTGATGGAAAGCAAAAAAGAGAACTGGGTAAGTGATGCACTTCAGAAAATGATCACCATAAAGAGAGGAAGTGAGGTGTGAACCAAATGCAGCTGTGAATCTGTTTAGTGAATATATGCCCAAAATGGAATGCTTCTTATTTTTAAGACCATTTATAAGCTGCAGTTGCACTTGACATAGACTGAAATGGGCTTAGATATTCGTAACAACCTTTGCACTTTGATCTTTGTTAATAACTTACAGGCATTGGTAGGGAATGATGTAGGAACAGCTGATAATGGAATAAATATACTGTATGACATTCAGTAATTTATGGCAGTGATGATGGTGGTGAATCTTTGTGATGGGCATTTTAAACAATGGGACAAAAAAAAAAAGAGCTGCAGTCAAAATGCAGGAAAGAATGGCAGGCAATATTTACATGTCAAGTCTTCTTCAAAAAGATAACTGAGCAGACCGAAAGAGTCAAACTGCCCTTACCTGTTAAACCTGTTAACTTCAGTAATAAATAAAATACTGTGCTTTTAGTGGCCTGTTGCCACAATCAGATGTTCCCTAGTATGACATAAAAAGAATCATTACAAATTTATGTATAATCATGCAAAAAAATTCATTAACTTGTAACAAACACACTGAAAAGTGGTTCGGACAAATATAATGAAAAAAATGCTTTGCATGGTAACATGTACCTGATATGCAAACAGAGTCAAAGAAAGTGACATTGTTGACTAAGGATCACTATATCCAATAAGACATAAATGGCGCAGTATTGTTTCCCATGGATCACTATATCCAATAAGACATAAATGGCGCAGTATTGTTTCCCATGGATCACTATATCCAATAAGACATAAATGACGCAGTATTGTTTCCCATGGATCACTATATCCAATAAGACATAAATGACACAGTATTGTTTCCCATGGATCACTATATCCAATAAGACATAAATGACGCAGTATTGTTTCCCATGGATCACTATATCCAATAAGACATAAATGGCGCAGTATTGTTTCCCATGGATCACTATATCCAATAAGACATAAATGGCGCAGTATTGTTTCCCATGGATCACTATATCCAATAAGAAATAAATGGCGCAGTATTGTTTCCCATGGTTCACTATATCCAATAAAACATAAATGACGCAGTATTGTTTCCCATGGATCACTATATCCAATAAGACATAAATGACACAATATTGTTTCCCATGGATCACTATAGCCAGTTTTTTTTAAATATGGTCTTTAAACACAATCAAATGGCTTGATTTTATTCAGCATAGACCCTTTTGTTGTTTGTAAACACTACTAAATGACATAGCAATGCTCACCATGGATTCCTTACCCTGATTTATAAATAAATGTGAATGATACAGCACTGCTCACGACTCTCTGTACCCAAGTTATAGCCAAATGAATGTGTACCATAGGTGCATGTACTTCATCTGCAAGTAAAGCCACATAACATAGAACTACTCATCATGACTCTACACTCCCCGTCTAGAATGACAGAGTCATGGTTTCCATGGACAGTTATGCCTATTTTGCAAATAAAATCATGAGGTACTCAAGGATATTGCCATTCAGTATGATCCAGAATTGACTTCAGAAGGAGGAGCTCTTTTTTAAGGAATGCTAATTTTTCAGTAGATTTTACTTTCTCTGTACTGTAAAACATAAATGTTTACTCAGCTTTTACAAAAATGACAAAACATAAAGCTAAAGAGTTGCTGCTTATATCCACAATGTCTGTTACAAGTCAACTCAGAATCAATGATGGAAGTATGAAGACCTGGTCATCAGATGGATGGTATTGTAAGCCTACGTTAGACAGTTTGCTACATTGAAGTTGACAGTTGTGACCCTGCAAGGCAGAAATTGAGGAATGTAGTGATGGTGTAGGAATCAAGCCATCACATGTTTCTGCCACCAGTCTAATAACTGCTGCCCCTCTTTCATACCCCTGCAGATACACGGTTGGCATCCCTCCCCTGCGTCTGTTCTTATTCTGGCCTTATAACCAACTACCAAAGCTGCAAGGCTCTAAGACAGTGACTATATTGTTTGTTTTAACTGAAAATTTGAGTTATTCATTTGTGTGTCTGCACCTGTATGCTATAAATGTTGAGGTCATCTCCTGGCATAGAAAGGCAACATAAGCTCAGTAGATGAGTACACGAATGACCATAGGTCAGGGTATCAGTTAGTGTCAGCTAGTTAAACTGTAACAAAGTAACCTAGTAATGGATGGATATCGAATGCCAATCGCAGACAAGTCTTACAATCCCTGGAAGAGAACATTTCTCAGGGAAGAGCGACAAAAGAATCAAAATGGTTTAGATAAACTAAATGACATTAAAGTTATGAGGAACCAATCAGCTTTTTCCTGTTGTTGTAGGTTTGAGTCCCTCAGTTTTCACTTGCATACTGTGTGACTCAGCAAAAGTCATTTCAGCCTTCCCAAACAACTTAGACAAAAAAAAAGCTTTTCTGGTTAAAGGACTGCTTGGTTAATAGATGCATAAAATAAATAAAAATAAAATTGCTTACATTTTTGTTTACCTGAATGAGTACTGTAATGAACCATGATATATGTCTGTATAAAGGTATACCTTATTTATTAGCTAACCACATATTTTTACTACTGTATATTACAGCACTGTCAAGTATCTGATGACCTTAACATTGTAATGTATATTTTCTCCCTGGCCTCCTCTAAAACTGAGGTTTACCCAGATGACATGTCCTGCTAACAAAATATAAATAAATTCAGACACTGAAACGTGATCCTCAATCACATTGTTCACTGGTTGTATGATTCCCAAAGGCCTACCAGATGCAGAAATTATGATAACTATCCACAGCAAACTCAAACAAATACTATTGCAGCAACACTCACCAAGACACATTTAGCCTGAACTCACAATGTCTCAACATCTAAGCTCATAAAGCAGACAATATCACAATCCAATATCTTAGTCATAGGAGACAGAAGCATAGCTGGCTCGACCAGCACCCACCCCCTCAGCAAAAAAGAAAACCAAAAAAAAAAGCAATTTACTATATTAAATTGATCACTACATGGTATATTATTACAGATCCACCCCCTCACAGCTCTTCCATTGAAGAGCAAAAACAAAAAACAAATGGTGTCCTTTTACTGGCCATCCACTCGGGTGGCCAGATCTATGGCATGCCTCCACGCCATTCAGGTCCTGTTTCTGTGCCCTGAACCTGACCCTCCTCCATTTTGTTAAAGATAAAAATTCTTGTTATAAACTGTAGCAAGCAGTTGCTACAGCTTATACCCTGCCTACACAGAGCTCTACTGTGTGCAGGTTTTCATTAAAATGTGACTTTTTTTGTTTACTTTTAAAATGTAGCATGCAGTTGCTACAGTTTAGACCACACAGTGAGGCCTACAGTGCTCAGGTTTTACTGCAAATGCAATACCAGCTTTTAAAAAACTGTATTGCATTAGAGATTGAAATTGGTTGATTGTGCTCCCCCCACAAAGCTTTGCGCCAAAGGTAGTTGCCTCCCTTGCCCCATCCTAGCTACGCTATTGGTATGAGACTTCTTTGTGAGACACAGATGTTCTGCTCACCAGGCTGAGCAAAAATAAGATTACAGTCAGTTGCTTATCAGGGACCAGGATCCACCACATTGTGCATGCACTTAGGTCATCGTACCACAAGTACCAGTATGAATTTCTCATAGTGCCCACAAGTACCAGTATGAATTTCTCATAGTGCCCTAAGACATACCTCTCTGGACTCTATGAAGACAGACATGGTGGAGCTGTTGGACTATGTGTCCCAGGCTGGTATGAGCCTAGCACTGAGCAGTATTCTACCTTCTCCAAGAATAATGCCGCAATATAAACAGAAAATAATTGGCTTAAGCTTTGGTGTTATTTGACAGGAGTACAATATTCATCAGCCTAGGAGGATATGGTTAACAGACCACACTGCTTCAGCCAGAATGGCCTGCACCTGTCTCATCAATGCTTCTGAATACTGACTAATACGTTGTCCACTACCAAAGTACCTGTTTAGGCATTGCCAGCCTTATAAACCATGCAACATAGCTAAACCAACCCCTGATAATCTAAAGGCGATACTGCTCAATGCCAGGAATCTAAACAAAAACTGCCATGCATGCAAGCTTCCCTCACCCAGGGGAATAGAGCTGTATGTATAGTTACTGAGACATATTTAAAGCAACACTGTGCACCTCGGCAATGCAGGTCTATAGTGTCTTCCACACATTTTGACCTGCTACTGTTCAAAAAAAAACAAAAGTTGGAGGTGTCTCAATTTACATCAAAGAACAATCATACCTCAAGGCCGGTCATAGGAGATTACTAGGCTAAAAGCTCAAAAGCCCTTACAAGCCTAGTCAATTTTACCAAGCTTTTACACAATGTTCTATCCCTACAGGAAGGTAACAAGGGTCAGCATGTGGGGGTTTGACTATCTTTACACATAAGGGACATGGGTGCCACTCCAAGAGTGAATTTGCAATTTCCCATCCATCAGTTCAGGGTGCGCTTGAAGATGGTCAGGAAGGGCTCTGCTTCACATGAATAGGAAACCTAATCTAGAGGGGGGGCAATCTCTGGGACACACATCTGTCTCTCCAGCATGAACTATTCATGTCAAAGTTCAGGTTTAGATCTGTGGAGAAGGTAATCCTCATGCATTTAGTTTTGCGAATATGCAACATTTCCATCAGGGTTGGGTCAGAGCCTGCCTTCTAGGCCAGAATTAAATCACCTTCAGTTATAATTTGGACACTGAATACAGTGATAGGGCTTTTAATCAATTCCCATATGATATGTTGATTATAGCCTGTATTTTTTCGGTGAAAAACCTCTGAGGATACTCCAACTGTTGCAGGTGCCTGATGAGGGGCGTGCCAAAGGGTGCATACTAGATTATTGATCTGATGAGGGCTGAGTACAGTGGTACTAAGACATCCTTAGATCTGGATGCTATACCCTTAATTTTAAGCTGAGCCACATAGAAGGATTTCCTCACCACCGTGGACATATGGTGGTCAAAGTTCAGATTGCTATCTATCTCAGTACCCAGATCTTTCACTACCGGGTCCACTCTTAGGTGGGCTATCAATGTTGAAATTTTCAGGGGTATTTTTTTCCTGAATGGTATTATTATGCCCTTCTTTGCATTTAGTTTGAGGCAATAGCTCTGACGCCGATCATTAGTCTGTGACAGACCTTTCTCTAGGATATCAGCATCATTTGGGGAGTCACTGATTGTCCTCAGCTTGCAGTCATCAGCAAACTTGATCAGTCAAAGGCCATCTACATTTGCCTTGACATCTGAGAAGTATATTCCAAACAGGAGAGGGCCCAGCACTGAACCCTGTGGTACTCCACTGGTGACTGACATCTTGCAGGATGTGGATTCCTCCACTCTATCAACAAGTGTCCTATCCATGAGCCATTTGGCTATCTAGTGATGTAGAGGTTTATGCCCAATGTTGTGAGTTCACCAGTAATACCTGAGTGGAGTATTGTGTCAAATGTCTTTGCCAGGTCAGGTTAGGCAGAATGCACTGTTACCTTCATCCATGCCCTTGGTGACCTCCTCAAAGAAGTTCACCAGACTGAGCAGGCAGGACCTGCCCTTGATGAAGCCAGACTGGATTGGGTCTAGAGTTTGGACATTTCCTATGTTGTTGTTAAATGGGTCCATGATTATTATCTTTTCCATAGCCTTGCATATGAGGCTAGTCAGACTTATGGGTCATTTGATTGTCCCCAATTGTGCAGAGGGATGGATGTTGCTGTCCTCCATTCTACTGAGAGAAAGCCTGTCTGGAGACTGTGGTTAAATAGAGATCCGAGTGGGTCTGCTAGTTCATGTATCAAAGTATTTAATAGGCACCCTGGGATTCCAACAGAGCCCACTGATGACATGATTTTCTAGCTTTAGAGAATGCAGTGATGACCTGTTCATTTGTGATAACCGGCAAAGGAATGGTACGGGGTATTTTAGGGGGAGTAACAGGAGGTGATGAGAGGGTGAAATTAGAGCTGAATTTATTGGCCAGCAGGTTTACTATTTCTTCCGGCTGAGTAAACAGGTAGCGCCATCTACAGCCAACTCAACATATTGTTGAGTGTTTCCCTTAGATTTCAAACATAACTAAAAAATTATTTGTGGTTATCCTTTGCTTGGGAGTCTACTTTAGTCATGTATTTAGCTTTTGAAGACTTAACTAGTTCCCTGATTAACCTGTTGAGACTAATGAGGGACTGTTTCTCTGTTGTGCTGTCTCCCACTAACTTCTAGACATGAATTTCTTCCTTCTGTTGTATAGTCTATTTATCCCAGGGGTCCAGCAGAGTGGCTTATTTTTCTGGCTAGACCTGGGTTTAGTTCAGTCAGGTACTGCCATTTGCATGTAGTTATATAAGTGGTTGTAGAGGGCATTCGTGTATACTTCTGCATAGGCCTTCATGTTTTCAGGGTTAGGTCAAGCTTTAAAATTACCTATGCTATGGCTTAATAGAAAGTAATTTGCCTTGGAAAAATTCTTTAGGTTTTTAGGGCTTTACAGAGGTACTATCGTTACATTTATTTCAAAGGAGACCATTTATAATCCAGTCTTACCAATGAAAACAACACCCCTCTCCATTTTTGTGAGTACAATGTCAAGAATATTTGAACCCCTAGTAGGAATGCAGACCAGCTGCTCCACAGCATTTGCATTGACCAAGTCCAGGAATCTCTAAGGGTACATCACTGGTCATATATGTTTCTCAGTTTATGGAGGCTGTATGATAAGTGATTCTTGTAACTTCGGATATGCGGAGTAGTTTTCATACTTCATGGTTGGTGACCTGTAGCTAGCGATTATGTGATGGAAGATTTTGCCTGTGGTCAGCTGGACATAGAGTAGGTCAAATGAGTCATCCTGCTTGACCAATCTAGAGATGTCATTGCTTTTTATTATGTTCAGATGATGGTCAGATTGCATGCTAGGCAATGTAGCCTTACATTTCTGGTGTGCTTTCTGCAGCCTTGAACCATGTCTCTGTAACTGCACAGCTGTCAGCATTCTCCAGGTCAAGGAGAACATCCAGTGAGTCCAGTTTCTTGTAAAAACTCCAAGCATTGAGCAGTAGTAAATTCAGCTTGGCATTAGAAGAATTTTTATGTTGGTAAGTTTGTTGGTTTGGCACTGCCTAAAAAAGCACTATGGAGGTGGCTAATGCTTTTGCCAATATCCAAAAGCCAAGAGAAGATAGGTGCAGACCAAATTTGACAAAGCAGTACGGTCTGTTGATCATGTTGTCTCAGGATGACAAATACTGGATCCCCTTGGAATGACACGATTAGCTAGGCCAATTATCAAAGTCAATCATTTTTCGTTTGTATTGTGGTATCACTCTTGGTGAGGGTAGAATGCTGCTCAGTACGAGTCTCATACCAGCCCATGACATGTATTCAGAGAGGTTCATCATGTCTCTCTTCCAGGAGGTTTGTCTCAGTCATTCACACCCATATGGACTATGACTCAGTCATACTGTTACTTGTGGTTGAGTGACCTGAGTGCCTGCATGATCTGGTGAATCCTGGCCCCTGACACACAGCTGACTGTAACACACTCTTTATCTAACCTAGTGAGGGGAGCATCTGTGTGTCTCATGATGAAGTCTCCTGTGACCAGGATGTTTGAATGTGTGGTGTTTTGCCTTAGTGGCTTGCTTGTGGAGACACTGTGATGTGTATTTTTATGTGCAGTGGTTGGTGTTGACTTGGTTTCGTTTGCATGTGGTTTCTGAGAGCAGCATAGAGGAAGCCTCTGAGGTTTTGTTAAGTTACTTGTGAGTACCTCTACATAGGTGGGTTTATGTGTTGAGTCTTTATTTACTGAGGGAAATGATTTGTGTGTGCTGACAACTTGTTTATCATTTGATTTGTCTGTATGTGAGAGTCGTGTGTCAATTATCATAATGTAACTACATCCCTCACATGCTGTGTTTGTTTGTTTCAGGATTAAGTGGTTGTCAGCATACATGAAACAATTGCTACATTGCCTCAGGATGCCCATGTCCACCAAGCTGGCAACAGAAATAGTAGGAAAGTGCCTCTGTATGGTTTCAGGTTTTTTACTATGGGTTTAACCAGGGAGAAGAGTAGGGAGATTTAACTGGATGACAGCACACAGACGCTCAGTGTGAACTGCAGCTATCCAACAAGGTGATGCTGTTCTGACTGCATCTAGATGATCATAGAGCAGCAGGGGGACTGGGGAAGGTTGCAGAGATATTTATTCTAAGGGAAATTTTAACTTGATACCATTTGCATCTATATAGGGCACTGCTAATTGCTGCTGCATGGAGAGCAGCCTAGAGCAAACACTGGGTTTATATAGAATCAGAAAAGCAGGTTTTACAGACCAATCATGAAAACACACAATAAGCTTTCAGCCAGCATTCTCCAACTCAGACAGGTTTGCTACAGCATTCATTGCCACAAGAATCCAGTCAGAAAATGCTGCTTTTAGAGTTCAAGTGCAGGTAAACCACACAATCTAGATACTACTGTCTTGTAAAACTAGCAAACACAATGTAATTAAGTACTTCTTCAACAGTGGAAACAGTTTAGCTTTGCAGCTCTACTAAAGGGCAAGAAATGTACCAATTGATACATGATTCTTATGAAACAGAGTAAAAATAATTAGCAGAAATGCAAAATGATAGTTATTTTCTTTTTTTAGCAGTGGATGGCTTTAGATGCAGCAGATTCAGTGTAGATCATAGATGAAGTAGCCAAACCAAGAGCAGCTCTGAGAAACCAAAGCCCCATACCGTATCCTTGCGAGCTACAGGACCCCCACTATGACTCAAGAAACCCATACCACTTATTTAAATGAACTGGCATCACTATCCATTTTACCCAACACCTTACTGATGGGTGACTTCAACTATCCTTCTGTAAACTGGGAAACCTATACAAACCCAGATGTGCAGGCCCAAATATTCCAGAACTTTGTTAACATGAATGCCTTGAACCAGTTAGTAAATAAACCTAGTACAAACAACAAACATTCTTGACCTGGTCCTCACAAACATGGTGGGACATTACATCCCACCCCCACCCCCAAGTGTGACATTCTCACTGATTAGGGCAGACCATAAAGCTGACTCCTTCAAAATAAAAATAAAGTTTGGGATGCCACCTAGCCCTGGAACTTTTAGGAAGTATTCCAAGGCAAATTTCCTGCTTTTGAATTGCACCCTGGCAAAATTATAAATCCTCCTAATCCCAGGAAACACTGCTGCCTATGTCCATACACAACCATATATACAGGAAACACTGCTGCTTAAGTCCATGCACAACCATCTATACAAGAAACACTGCTGCCTAAGTCCATGCACAACCATATATAGAGGAAACACTGCTGCCTAAGTCCGTGCACAACCATATATAGAGGAAACACTGCTGCCTAAGTCCGTGCACAACCATATATATCAAAATAAGCACAAAACAATGTCAAAAGACAAGCCACCCTGGTAGGATCCTAGCATAAAAAGGTTTCATAACAAAAGGAAGAACGTCCTACCTAAAAATAGGAAGTGCAATACTAGCAAGGCAAGGACTCCCTCTTCAAACATAATACGCATCTCAGTGGACTAATTAAGTCTACCAAAGCCAAATCTGAAGTAGAAGTAGCCTCCCAGGCTAAGGATAGTCATAAAGCATTCTTCAGTTATGTTCGCAACTTTAAAGGTAATATTCAACAATGTGCCAAACTAATTGTAAATGGAGCCACCTATACTGAGACAGAAGTTATAGCTAATCTACTGGCCCGTAAGTTCAGTTCTAATTTTACCCTCCTTTCACCACCAGGCATCTCTCAAGAAATATCCCAATCATAATTCCCCCAACTGTTACTAGGGAAGAGGTCCTAAAATTGACCAAAAACACTGCATTCATGGAACTTGGTAATATCCCAGGTCATCTAAGTTTAATTTTGCTAAGTCTTTTGGGTTTCTAATACCATTACGGGAATGGCCTCCTTTCCTAATGCAAAGTGTGATTAAAGTTCATGAAATTATTACTGTTTCAATCTTTGATGTTAGCCAAACATGCATATGTTACATTATATATGAAAGTCCAATCTTTTGGTCATTTACTCTCCACATTTCAGGACTCACTCTAGCAGGTCCAGAAATTTCAAATAGGTACCATCAACATCTGAGTGTTGGTTATGTAATTATCTAGAATTTTATCATTAACCCATGAAAAAGAAAGCAACCATTGTTGGCAAATGAGGAAAACATACAAGAAAAATAATCTGCAAGTCAGAAATAGACTATGCTTTACCCTGAAGGAATATAGGTACTCAAAGAATGTTTGTGTCTCCACCACTGTATCTTTAAACTGTGATGTAAGGGAGATGAGTTATATGAATGACACCAGACTGTGTGGTGGGTATATAACCTAACATATTCCTCACTTATGAAATAGGTTGTCTTCCCCTACCAAGCAGAGTGCTTCCTTTAAAACTAGTCTAGATAACTGAATGGGTGAGCACAAATTTTTACCAGGGATAAGTGGTGACAGTTTACTTGATGGGGCCATTTTTAGTCTCCAATCAGTATCAAGTGATAATGCTAAGCTTCTTTATGACCCCTTTGGCAGTAAGCTTAATAAATACCCATAAACAAATGACGTGCTGTTGAAATAAGGGACAAAAGTATGGTTTGTGTTATTATTATGCAGTGCAAGAAGTCAGTAGAGAAAACAGTTATTCATATAGGAAGAATGGGCCTACTTTCAAATCCCGACTACCATATGATCGACTATTAAAATCTTGAGATGAAAATCATGAAAAACTGCAGAAACCTGCACATCAGATGTTTACTAGGATAAGTAAGCACTTGCCCAAATGTAAACAAAACTCATGCCACGGTAAGTAAAACCAACCTAGGTTGGCGGCTGGGCCCCTGACCCTGACTATATATACCAATTCCGGGATTGCACTACAGTGGAGAAAAGGGCATGTTGGGCAAGTGTTTACTTACCCTAGTAAAAATTTGACATTTGAGTTTTGTAGTTTAAAGAGTTTTGTTTCGGGATTTTAACAGTTGATGATATGGGAGTCAGGATTTGAAAGTAGACCCAGGAAGAATAGACATTGCTAGTATCACTGTGTCTTAGGCCAAAGGAAAAAGGGGACAGAACATGAAGATGCCAGGGTAGTGATGGACACAAGTAGTGGCATTCTATGTAACAAAGGCATCAACTGTAAGGTGTTATAAAAAATGTGCAATCTCTGTGGTATCCCCAAATTCTCAAATAACTCACTAAACAAGTATAGTGGACCCAAAAACAAAACAGTGTAAGAAACTTCTCTGTGTGGAAGATTTGCAGTCCATCTATCTCTAGTTAATGACTGTATATTAATCAGATCAGACAATAGTAGTAGAAGTAGCAAACTTAAACTCATCTTAAGTCAAAATAATAATATAAAATATATAATTTGAAATATTATACAGAATTACTAAGTATTCTAAAGTAATCCAAGCAAGACAGGCTGTCTGTTTCTAGTTGACAATCCTTTATTAAGTACACAGACAAGCGATTCAAGTAAAACAAAAATAGAGTAATAGTTTCCTCACAAGCTTTCTAAATATATATACTTTTTATCATGTAAGGGAGTGGTTTATTGTGCTGTAAAACAAATTGTTATTGGTACACATGTTAAATTCACATCCCTTCCCCCATCAGTGTGACATTCGAGCTGGTCCTGCCCTACTTAGGCGCTGTCATAATAATATAACCCTTATGTACTTTAAATAAAATTTATAATGATGTGGTACCTCTTATTTAACCAGATTATTAAGTAGATTATTAAGTCTGTGATTTTAGCCAAGACAATATACTAGATGGCTGGAAATATATCAATCTTAGTCCAGTTGGCAATCAAAAATATATATATAAATATATACATATACACTTTGCATGTAAAAAAATCAATTGTAAAAATCATATTCTATTTTCATAACCTATTGTTAAAGATTGCTTTCGTCCTTCTAGACTTCTCCAGGTCTGTGTTCAAGAACCCTAAAAACTATCTATAAAAATATATATAATTGTATAATTAGTTAGTATTGTTATTACACATCATTTTGAATATAGTGGAAAAAAGAGAACCAGAAAAAGAAAAAAATAATAAGAAAAAATGTATGATGATGGAAACAAAATATACTCTTAAATTAAAACTGATTTAACATGATATTTAAAACCAACTGGTAGAATAAAATAAAATTAATCATATAAACAATGTGGCAATTTTCTAAGTTCCAGTACACTTTTAATTGAACAGTAGTAGTTTAGTCCAGGCTTCCTAAATAAGTTCAGCTGTAATTGCCACATGAGTTCATGTTTCTCCAGAATATTTGGGATGTCTCATTCAAGATCACCCATGTCAATGAGATCCAGGATCTGGAACTTAAAACCTGTGTGTCTTTTATGAAGAGAGAGGTGTGTAGCTAGTGTATTATTTTTACATCCAGAGTGGATTTCTGACAGATGACATGAAATCCTACGCTTAAATTTATTTACAGTCTTGCCGACATAGAATGCATCACATTCATTGCACTGTGCCCTGTAAATTACTTTTGTAGTGTTAGTCACCCCCTGCACTGGTCTTAATGATTTTCTTTAAATAAGGGCAATAAAAACTGTCACCTTGCTGTATAAATATACAAAATGTACAATTAGCTTCACATCTTTTAGTGTTTCTCTCATATTGTCTAGGTTTAAATTCAACAAAACTTCTAATGTTCCTGGCCTTCCTCATGTGGCAATTAAAGCTGAACTCTTTTAGGAAGCCTGGACTAAATTACTACTATTCAATTAAAAGTGTAGTGGAACTTAGAAAATTGCCACATCGTTTACATGACTAATTTTATTTTATTTTATTCTACCAGTTGGTTTTAAATACCATGTTAAATCAGTTTTAATTAACTGTATATTTTGTTTCTATCATCATACATTTTTTTCTTATTATTTCTTCTTTTTCTTGTTCTCTTTTTCCACTTTATTCAAAATGATGTGCAATAACAATACTAACTAATTATACTATAATATTTTTATGGATAGTTTTTAGGGTTCTTGTACACAGACCTGAAGAAGTCTAGAAGGACAAAAGTGATCTTTGTTAACAATAGGTTATGAAAATAGAATATGATTTTTACAATTGATTGTTTACATGCAAAGTGTATATGTATATATATTTATATATATTTTTGATTGCCAACTGGACTAAGATTGATATATTTTCAACCATGTAGTATATTGTCTTGGATAAAATCACAGACTTAATAATCTGGTTAAATAAGAGGTACCACATCATTATAAATTTTATTTAAAGTACATATGGGTTATATTATTATTAAGAAAGCTACTAAGTAGGGCAGGACCAGCACGAATGTCACACTGATGGGGAAGGAATGTGAATTTAACATGTGTACCAATAACACTTTGTTTTACAGCACAATAAACCACTCCCTTGCCTGATAAAAAGTATATATATATATATATATGTGTATATATATATATATATATATATATATATATATATATATATATATATATTTATATATATATATATATATATTTAGAAAGCTTGTGAGGAACCTATTACTCTATTTTTGTTTTACTTGGATCGCTTGTTGTCTGTGTACTTAAAGGATTTTCAACTGGAAACAGACTGCCTGCCTTGCTTGGATTGCTTTCGAATACTTAGTAATTCTGTACAATATTTCAAATTATATATTTTTTATTATTTTTTTGACTTAAGATGAGTTTAAGTTCACTACTTCTACTACTATTGTTTGATCTGATTAATCTACAGTCATTAACTAGAGATATAGGGACTGAAAATCTTCCACACGGAGACGTTTCTTACACTGTTTTGTGTTATAAAAAATGCTAAGCAATGGAGGTGGTGGCAGTGCAAAGTCAGCCATAACCTAATGTTTGCACGTTGGTAGCTAGAAAAGAAGAAATGGAAGAGGAGAATAGGTAGATAGTCAAAGTACATAGCATGCAGCATGAAAGGCTGAGAAAGAAAATAACAGAGTGGTATGGCAGGAAAAGGATTCTTCTTAGGTTCATAGATTATTTTAATAGGAAATCCAAATCTGGTGCCAGAAAATGATTGGGAGAGTTTTTATTATAATGCCTATAAGGAAGAGGAAAATGACTGAGATCTTGAGCATTGTAGGCCATTCTGCTGGTATATGACTGTACAAGGAAGAATAAAATAAAAAATAGTCAGTGCGATCCTAACCAAGACAGAAGGTTTTAGGAATGTTTAGATCTCCTTTAAATAACAGTTATTGTACCACCTTTCTAAGGTTTATAGTAAATGGTAAAGTCAAGAAATGGGAAACAAAGATGGTGAAATAGGAGTTCAGAGAAATAGATTATGATGAGATGGGGAAGAGGGTCAAGCGTGAGTTAGAGGATTATTGACAAAGAGAAGGCATGAGCAAGATACTTGTGATATGGATAGGAAAAAGGAAAACCTGTAGTTAGCTGAAGTGATTACGAATAGATGTGGGACTGGCAATTTAGGCTGAAAAGAAGGCTTTTAGACAATAAACTGAGTCAAATGGAGAAGTGGAAGAGGCAAAGCACAAGAAAGTAGGTGGAAGGCAACTCAGCATGTGCATGTACAAGATAAAGGAAAGCTGGCAGAAGATATCAAAAATGGAGAAAATGTTTATTACATATATTGTAGAAAGGAAATATGACTGAACTGAACAAGCTGAATAAGCACGGTAGGAATGGTATGGAAGATAAGGAAAAACATAGTCATTGAATGAATATTCACCTCTTTACATAGTTCAACATATTACTGGCCAGGCCAGTAGTGCCTTAAAACTGAAACATGGCAAGTGTAGCACAACTGTACAATGAAGGAACCTAAAGACCGAATAAAACTAACCAAACAGCAGCTACTCAGAAAGGTCATTAAAATATTTTGAGAAGTAATTTTGTTGCTTTCTTGGAAGAAAATAATGTCCAAGGTGGTAAATAAAGCTTCACCTTTCTATGATTAATACATGATCAAACCAGAAAAAAAAAAAAAACACTGCTCAGTCTGAATAGATCAAGAACACATTTCCCCTAAAACCTACTTCCAAACATCTAAAGAAAGCAGCTTTGCATGAAGCAATTCATTCTGCACCCATTATAAGCAGGCAAGCATCTCTTAACCTTTTAAGTTATGGATGAAAAATCTATAGTGACAAAACTATGATGAAAGGATAAATTCTTCAGTGAAGCATATAACGGTCTTACACAAGCAACAATCCTACACAGTCTAAGTATGCACCTCAAAAATTTGATATCATCTCATTCATTTGTGTTTTGGGCAGTGAAAACATGACCAACTTGTCTTCACTCTGCTGTAGAGAATCATAATCAACATGGTTTTGTAACTAGATTGAGCTGTCAGCCAAACCAGATCAAGTTGTATGATTAGTTTACAGGAGAAATTGATAAAGGAGATTGGGCAAATTAAACATACATCATCTTTATTTAAGTTCTTGATTGAGATCTGCCTAAGTGACTGTTAATAAAACTAGGGTGGCTATTTTTGTGCCAAAATTAAGAAAATGGATTGTAGCATGGCTCGATGGTAGAGCACGGAGTACTGGTGAGAGAGCCACATTCGGGAGTAAAGAAGTGACTAGTGGAGTAGTATAAATACTGTCCTACCTCTACTCCTATTCATTGTTTTGTTTCATATATGTCGGAGGGAGAAGAGAAAATAATCAGCCATTTTGTGAATGCAGTGTAGAAGTGCAGAAAAGGCAGAGAAGGATGGGGAAGTGCTTGGATGAATGAAAAAAAAATGGTCAGGAAAGGCATCATTTAAGTTTCATTAAAACAAACGTAAGGCCATGCACATAGGCCATAACAGCTGTAATGAAACACTGGTCTTGGGGGACTGAAATATTAGTGGTACAAAAATATACTGCCAAGAATAAATAGTGAATTAATTACATTTAGCTCACTCCCAAGGAGTAGGATGAAGGACATCAATACAGCTTTGCAGAGACTATTCAGGGACAACAGCAGATCCATCCATTCATCCACAACCCGTTTTCCTATCGTTGCACAGGGCGAGGTCAGGGTGTCACTCCAACAGTGACAATCATCTAGAGCCAAGGTATACACCACCAGGTAGCTAGCCCTGCCGTGATATTTCTTCCACACCACATACTTGCACAGACAGTCATACCTATGGACAGTTTAGCGTGGCTGATCCACCTACTGGGTGTCTTTGGAATGTGGGAGAAAACCAGAGCACCCAGAGGAAACCTGGTGAACACAGGAAGGACATGCAGACTCCATACAAAAGGCACCCAAGCCAAGAATCAAACTGGGGAACCTCTTGCTGTGAGGTGACAATGCTATCTGCTGTGCCACTGTGCAATTGCAGACATGGACTAATAATTGTTTGTGGAACAAATGATATTGGCAGGACAAATGAGGGAGTTTTTGAGTGAAGTTAAAAAGATTGTTCAGCTAAATGAAATAAATGTTTCACCCGTCTTGAATATTTACCAAGACTGAAGAATTTGGCCTGTGCATTTACCAACTTAATAAGAAGAGAATGCTTATGAGCTACTATCAAAGAAGTAACAGTTTGGGAAGATATGGTAATGCATGCTAACTGTTTTTGCAAAGATAAACTTCATTTGAGCCCCACGTGGAACTGGATCATGTTGGGTAAACTGAATAAAAAAAATTACATTTTTTTTATAAAGAAGGCAGATGGGATGGTAAATTGGGATATAAAAGAATGAACCATAACATTTTTAATGAACAATGCTATGATTTTAAACAATAAGTTCCCCTTCTTGGAGGCTAGAGCAATTGGTGAAGACTTTGACTTAGTTCGTATAGTGAAAAAACCTCTCAAACCTAAATAGGTCCCTATCAATTAATGAATATAGTGTATTTCATAGTTATAGAAGTAATAAGAATGTAGGTAGAGTATCAATCTATTTAAAAAACTCACTTCACCCTCATTTGATACTGGAGTGCTAGTGGTGAGCTTACTGTGTGTTGATATCATATGGAATGGTTTACATATGAAAAGAGGTTTGTTCTATAACCCTTACAATCATAGGTTTGTTCTATAACCTTACAATCATAGGTTTGTTCTATAACCCTTACAATCACAGGTTTGTTCTATAACCCTTACAATCATAGGTTTGTTCTATAACCATTACAATCATAGGTTTGTTCTATAACCCTTACAATCATAGATTTGTTCTATAACCCTTACAATCATAGGTTTGTTCTATAACCCTTACAATCATAGGTTTGTTCTATAACCCTTACAATCATAGGTTTGCTCTATAACCCTTACAATCATAGGTTTGTTCTATAACCCTTCCAATCATAGATTTGTTCTATAACCCTTACAATCATAGGTTAGTTCTATAACCCTTACAATCAATGAAAAGATAAAGTGAGAGAATTTATAAGAGCACTTTTTGGCTTACTTATTGAAAATTCTGATGATATAGCTGGAGATCAACATAACCCAAGCACTGACCAGAAGCATTTGTCCTCATATTGCAATTCTTTAGGTGACATTGTAGTCTTAGGTAGTGCATATGGATATAGTCAAATTGTTAATAAACTAACAAAGAGCAACAATATTCTGGACCTGATCTGGGTGAATGAGAAAATCCCTTTCTTTTAAATTTTGTTTGAACTTCATAGCTCAGTCCATTTCTCTGTAAAGTAGGCAATAAGTGGTTACACGCAGAAAAAGAAAGTTAAAGCAGGCAGAGAATATAAAGCTTATTATAGAGACATCATTATACAAATAACACAGAATGGAATGGGAAGATATATTGAGGCAACTAGATATTACAAATTCCTGGAAAGTTTTTGATGTCATAAACATAAATGTAGACAGGTCTGTACCAAATGTACCCTTAAAGGAAAGGAAGATAGGGTTGATATGCCCTGAGTTACGGAGGAATGCAATTGTTGTGCCTATTCCCAAGAAGGGAGATGCTAATTCCCTTGATGATGTCTCACAAACTTACGGTACTCCTACCAATACATTTGGGAAGATAATGATCAGGGCTTGCCAGTGCTTGCAGTTTACCTTGATTTGGTAAAGGCATTTGTCACCATCCCTCATAGTAGAATTTTGAGCCAGTCGTACAAACACAAGGTGAACTTATTTCTAGAGAGCTGGATAGCTAATTGGCTTGAGAACAGAAGTAGCAATATTAGAATAGGAAATAGTTATTCAGATAGTTACAAAAATAAGTCAGGAGTCCTTCAAGGGTTTATGCTTGATCCCACACTGTTTATTATGCTTATGTCTGGGTGTCTGCTGGTAAAAGACATTGCTAGCAATAACTGTGCTGATGACATGAAAATAGAAGCTATAGTAAAGTCAGTAAATGGTCAATTTAAACTACAGAATATGTTGGATCAGCTGTACATTGAGATGAATTTAACAATATGGAATTTAACCCCCCCCCAAAAAAAAACTCTTAGGTAAATCAAATTGTTATTACTTTTATGCAGATGGTGATCATATTTTAGAGAAGGCAGAGATTATGAGACAACTAGGAGTGCCAATAGATAAGACATTTTGTTTTGATTCACACATAACAGATGTCATTAAGAAGTATTACTATGAAATAAAAACAGTTCTAAGGACCATCAACAGTGGGGAAGCTGCAGTATTGCACCAATCTACAAATCTATTAGAAGACTATTGACTTATCTTAGAATATGGAGGGACTGTTTGCATTTATAATAAGAAATCTGTAAACATGTTGAAAAGCATCCAAAGGTGTTTTCTCAAGGCAAATTTACAATTTGAAGCATCACAAGGAAAGATTAAAATAAAACTCTCCTTTCATAGTCAACTATAAACTTGTAAGAGGTTATTTAATTTTTGATTTATAAAAGTAATCAAAAGGATATTTATGGAGCTACAATAATGATTTCATTTTCTCCTTACTTTAATTCTAGGAATACAAACATATTAGTAGTGGTTTCATGACCAAATTCTAACCTTCTTACTATGACTTTTCATATTAGACTTGGAAGGTGATGGAATTCTCAACCACTGCATTTAAGAAGTTTAAATTCCTTGGCGTTCTTTAAGACAAAAGTAGATGTTTGGTAGGGGAATAAGATATTTGACCCTAAATTTAAAGGAAGTGGACTCTTTGAAGGCTAAACTAAGGCTCAGAGTGTAGACCTTAAAACAGTGAAACACTGAAACATTGAAGGTAGGTAAAATGGAATTAATTAACGTAAAGGAAGATAAGACCCTGGAGTCATTATTACATCAATATTTGATCACCGGGAATAGATTGTGAGAAATGCTACAGTTACCAACAAAATTCCAAGATGTATGTTTACCAGAGTATCCTCAAGAAAGAAAGAAGTAATGCTCTCACTCTGTGTCAAGTTGCAACACTGAAGCCATACCTTGGGTAATGTGCACAGCTCATACAGGAAGAGGGGCATCTAGCTATTAAAGGGCATTCATAGGTGTGTCACCAAAACTGTTTATACGATTAAGAGAAAAAGACACGAGCAGAGACTAGAGAAGATGGGCTTCTTCTCATTAGAGATAAAAAAGACTAGAGGTACAGTTAGTGTGCAAATAAGAGTATATCAGAAAATTTTGATGAAATTACTCAAATTAAAAAAAGACAGGGAATGAAGGAGGTAGCATGGGAATCAGATTATAAGAAACAAGTAATTTGTCCTTTCAGAACATATAATTTATTCACTAAGATCTAAAGACCCGTTGAATGGTCTTTAAGGAATTTGCACAGGCTTTGTGGACAGCATGTGCCAAAGAAAATAATAAGATGCTTGTTAGGTCGAATATCAAAATGTGACAAACAGAACAGCTAGGCCAGCTGTCATACTTTTCCAGCAAACAAATCTAAGACTGAACCTACCAAACTCAAATTAGTTCCAACTATTTCTCTATTCTTACTGTTGATGTGATTCTATTACTAGGATGTATGTCACAATAGAGGCATCTCACAGTCACGGTTGTCATTTATCACTTTAACTTGAGAAATATGTCTTAAAATTGACATTGGTGTTTGGCTGCTAGCTGCATAGGAACATGACAATGTTTATCATCATTGTAACAATAAAAAAGAAGAAACATCATCTCTCTGTAGGGTTGTTTTCTGTGAGAAAGATTTCAATGCATGTAATGATATGGTCAGTGGGTATTTAAAGAGTATTTCATAACAGCTAGTTGCCAAACATGATCTTTGGAATTACGTGATCTTTGTTAAATTCCATACAATAGTGGTCCATGAGAGGAAACGTTATTAGCTCTCTTCTACTAATCACAAGCCATTCACTATTAATGGAAAATGTAATTTTAAAATCTATATACAATGTGAAAGTCTAACTATAGACTAATTTTGAAGTGTTGAATTGGACCTCAGAGTAGTTAAGCAAGTTGTTTGTCTCAAAATCCCTGCCTGAAATATGTTTTGGTTAATGAGGCAGCCTTGATTCAAATTGTTCTTTATCAGAGCTATAAAGAGGTTGCATTTTTGATTCTAACCTGTTAAACATTCATATTTGTACCATATGCTGGTTAGCATAAAACATGACAGTAATGCAAGCTATAGCATATCCTGGCATGGCTGGGTGCAAAATGTTTTTTTTTTGTTGTTCCTTTCATATGCAATATAATGTTTTGATCTATCCCCAAATGTATCCCCAGGTTCTAGCACTTTGCACGAGTTTCAGCCCCCGCTTCTTGTTTTGCAGATACCAAGAATAGTAACTCTGTGGATTCATATGATTTGGAAGAAAGTGATGAAGAACAAAATAGAGAACTAGGTGAGTGATATATTTCAGAGAAATAATTTTAATCTGTGCAGAGTAGGATCTGTACAAAACTCAACTGCAGCTGTATTTGATGGATATATTTCTGACATGAAATGTCCATGCTGTTCAGATTATTTAATACATAACACATAGAGCCTTCCACCACCATGAGGTTGCTTCTTTTCAGCTACCAGTCCCACTAGATCAGATATTTGCTAGAAAATAATATATGCTAAGTGAAATGTAAAAGAAATAATAAAGATAAGAAGGACAGGGCAGACCAGCAGAAACAGCTCCTCTATTCTAAGTGAGCTAGTTGTAGAGTCTACATGACAGCAGTGAAAGGTTGCAGGATGATAGTAGAGATATGAGCAGCTTTGGAAGCAATGGCTCTAACAGTTTTAGTATCTGATGACAGCTGAACTTTAGCAAAGTAAACTCACAAGAATTCGTGTAGAGGGATGATTTAATGGGAGTGGTCATCTGTATAAAGACATCTCTCAGGATATCACAATGTCATCAGATGACTATAGTAGAAAATAAAGCACAAGGAGGTCACAGTTTATACTGAGAGGAAGCATCTTGGGTCAGTACAGTAGAAGACTATGAGCAGTATCTAACAATAGGAATGAGGGGACCATTAAAATATTACAAATTTGCAAAGCACTTCTTGTTAAAGACTTCCAAAAAGAACTATGCAGACTATTTACAGAAAACTTCACAGGACCTGTATCAATATAAAATTAATGATAAAATGGAGAGAAAGGGGGTTCATGATGATGATGATGATGATGATGATGAAGAAACTGGGCCTGGCAAAAATGCAACTCCCAAACAATGCATGGACCAAGTAGACAGTAAACAGGCACTCTTGGAATTAGTGTTGTCTCTGAGTAAATACATATTTCTGCATATGTAAACTAGACTTCTACAAATGTTTTCCAAACTCTCTTTTTGTCCTCTTCACAACAGATAAAGGAATGTCAAAATGCAACATATTGCATTACTTGCATTGTATTTATCTGTTCTAACTCTGTGTTTGCATAAGCATTGCAATATTCTCTATTCTTTTTCACTTAACATCTTTAGTTTATTAGCATTACTTTTATTTCCTCAGTTGTATACATCAATATAACAGTTTACTCTGTGTACTTCAGAATAGTTTCTGTCTTTAGACTGTGGCTAAAAATAATTCTTGGTGTTTATTTCACTTAACGAGTTACCAACTAAATGAATAAAGTAAAGAAGCAGTCCCTTGTTCTCACACCAGCTACCTTATTCTAAGTGCATTATATAGCACCCCATCTCAAATAACACTTTCCTTTAACTTTCTTGGTATAATCATGGCTTAGATTCAAATAAGCATCTGATTTACCATGAAGTGAATAAAGGAAATATTAAAAAAGGAACATGTTTGGACAAAAACAGAATCAGATGGTGTCTGTCCTGCTTATACTACTGCTAATGCAGATATTAGGCATGCATTCTGAAAATGGGACAGATGTTCAACAATATGAATTTCTTTGTTTTGTAGGCTGAAATCTCATTTCATCCCAAATTATTATGCTATAATACGATTTTTTAAGTCATATCCCCAAGTCATGGAGGACAAGCTTACATTTTTATGATTTATTTATGTTTCTATACAATATTATAAAAATGTGGCTGAATTTAAAGAAACTCACAGATCGTTCATTTTTTAAAATTATTAGAATTTTGTCAATGTACTAAAATTTATTCAAAATGCAAAAAAGAAAAAAGAGCTGTTCAGGGGCTAGAGAAGTGGATAATCAACTGTAATATTATTGTTTGAACATTTCTTTTCATAGGTGTTAATTATTTTACATTAATAATAGAATTAATTATGACTGGATGGTACTCATTATTTAAGAAAATTATTGCTTGTCCTTTCTGTTAGACTATTATATATAATATTTATGTCAGTCCTGTATATGGTTGCTTCTAGAGGATGTTTTTTTCTCTTCATCTTATTATATGTGCATTATTGTTCATACATTTAAATAATTTAATTATTAAAAAAGATAGTTTAGATGTGTACATATTTTCTCCCATTATCCTGCATCATCTAATGTTCAAGTGTTGAATCATACACAGAAGTAGCATATTTCCAAAGAGCAATAGTCAACTGTACTGATGTAAAACTGTCTCCAGCATCCCCCAGTAAGAATTGAGATCCTGAGAGTGTTCAACTTATACAGCCTAAACGGAAATGTCAGTAAACCAATCTCTCTTATACTACCTTCAACACATAAAAGAAATTCCTTTTACTGTCCTTACCATTATACAAAAAGGTGCACAAAAAACACACCTCTCATTTTAATGTATTAAAATTCTTTTTACCCATAACTTCAGGGAACATACATGACAAGCATGGACCACAGAGCCTTCAGGACAGTACACTTGCCATATTATCTGCTGACCACAAGTAAGGTGAAAAAAAGAGGACTCTGCTTAATCTGTGTAGAGAACTATAACTAAAATCCACACATTTGGTACCCTAAATATACTTAAAATCCCAACAATATAAGGGAAAATAGCGCTCACATTTCTTTTACACAAATTAGACCATGAATAACATTTGATAACAATGCTTTCAGGTTTTAAAGTATTAAGCAAATAAGTAAGTACATAGTATGATGCCTTTTGACAGCTTACACAGAAATTAAATATATGGTATATGTAAACAGTGATGTAATTATTGAGGCCATTTGTGTAATAGATGTCAAATAAAAGATCAAAAAAAGAAATATGAAGCTTGGAGAAACTGATTTTTAAATCACTTAGGTTAACAGAAGAGTCCAAATAAATGTATATGTAGTAGGAAGATCGGAGTTATGTACTTAGTACAATATTTCTGAATTACAGTAGTAACAAAATGTCGAGAGGACTGAAGTGTGGCTGGACCAATACTACTTGCTATTAATAAAAAAAAAGCAGTGTTCTTTAATATTCAGGCATTCATCAAGATATTTATGGGCACAGATTTTTGCTATATTGTTCCTCGGTTATATGGCATTTGGTTCCATATAAAGGGACCTAAAAGAGGAGAAGCCTGACTCACTATTCATTATAAAGTTAGGTGTGACTAATGAGAGCGCATAATCGTTATTTGACAGGAGTGACACTGAAGAGATAATGGAGCTGAGTTTGTAGAAAAAAGTATATAATAGATATTTAGGGAAATTAAATTATGCAGTAGACAAACCATTAGGAAGGCTACCCTTGTAGTAAAGGCTAGTCAGGTTGCATTGACAGGTGGGACACAGTGGTGTTGCATTAATTAAGTAGAAAAATAAACCGTGTTTTAAATAAACAGACATGTAAATGCTTTATATTTGATTTGTAATCCAGGGTGAAGACAGGAAACACATGTTCTAGTTTAGAAATAAATAGATTTTTGTCAATAGTCTGTTTATTTTGCTTTAGGAGTTACATGGACATTCGCCTCAGCTGTAAGCTTTAGCTGTGTTTGAATTTTTGTAATTGCAGAAGACTGAAATGGCTCCTACATAAGTTCACAAACTAGACAGAGACAGTGTGGTCTGGAGTCAGAAAATGTCATCAGTAGTCAAGGTGCCTTACTCTGGCTGGTCTATAGGTACTTTGTGATTATTGATTTCAAAAATATCATAAGGTAGTCTGGGAGAACTGGTGTCAAATGTCATGAGGTAATCTACATAGGTTCAAAGATTAGTACTAGGCTAACTGCCCTTGTGGGCCATTTTAAGCCTAGCCAGTTATCCCATGTGAGAATCAAATGCTGCACCTTGTGTCTGTAAAGTAAACACCTTAGTTATTATGACAACCTCCCATCAAGAATAAAAGCTGAGGGATTCAAACCCTGTACCACAAGAACTACAGCTTGTAATCTTAACCCCAGTGCCATGTGCCAGAGTCTAGGAGAACAAACCATTTTCAAGTGCTTGTAATAAAATGAGGAACTCGTGTCATAGTCTATGTGCAGTCCCATTTCTAGATGCAAACTAGTATTCTATAACTAGTGTACAAGTTAGTTAGCCTCAAGCCAAAGCACTTCTGTTCTTCCTGCAATCGTCCCTAAAATACATTAAAAGGTTAAATCAAAATTAATTCTACTGCTGGGGTCTTTAAAAATATCTCTGTTTGAGAAGGCTTATGCAACAGCCTTATCTTTACTTTTATGCAGTAATATTTATTGCATCTGCTGAGTTTTCTGACTTACATGAAACAGGAAATTATTATACAATATGTCCAACTTGATTACGTGATTGCATGTAAAAAATATATATTTCTTTCTAGTATAACACAACACTTTGTTCTGGCAGTGACAGATGCCACAGTTTCTAGTATGTTGTAGGTAAAATTCTCACCTGTATGCTTTTCAGATGCCCTGAATGACAAAGAAGAAAGTGATGAAGAAGAGAAGAGAGAACTGGGTAAGTGCCTCATTGCAAAGTTAGTTGTAGAAAGGAAAGAGAAATGACTGGCAAAAAAAAAAAAATGAAAACGCAAATGATAAATAGTGCTGACCTGAAATGGCTCTCTCCTTAAAATCAGGTGTAAGCCTGTTTATACTTTGTTTTGGATTACATTGACTTATGATTTATTACATTGCACTAAATGTCATCATTCCAAACTCAGTTTACATAGCATCATTAAAACCATCTCATACAAATGAAATGCAGGTCACTCAATATACCACCCATGTGGAAGACTTTGCCCATCATACTCCTTAACATTATGCAGCATGCAACTCTGAGGTCATACCACAATGATGTCAGCAAAGCTAAGTGAGTAAAAAACGATGGAAAACACTGTCATCTTTTTCCCTAAGTTAAATAGACAAAAACTGGGAATCTGTCAAACATTATGAACTGTAATTTCACTGGTTCAGCATCAGCCATATAAACTGATTCCATTTAAATCTTTGCTGTTTACATACAAATTCTGAAAGGGAATGTTTTGATCAGATTATTGTGGACTAAAGCAGAAGAACATCAGCTTCAGGAACATGTAGTTGTGTGGTCTGGGTGATCAGACTGAGAATTTCTAATAAGAATAAGAAACAAAGAATTGCAGTCAAGAAGTACAACACAGGCAAATATGGTATACCACAATTGGTTCAGTATGCATTCATTATGCTAAATTCTATTGCTTTATCTCCCACTGAGATAGCAGAGTTTTGAAAATGTTCTACAGAGCACAAATTAGGGCATCACTTTATAGGGCATCACCACGAGTGAAGCTGAATGTAGGTAAGTCAGGTGTTGGTTGTGACAGTTATTGAATGCTGGGTAATAAAACGTGGCACAGACGCAAGACTTTTGATGAAGATTTCTGACAAGCTCAGTTTGACAGACACAAGGCTTTTGATGAATATTTCTGACAAGTTTGGCCTGGACAGTATTTGCAGTTAGTAATGGCATGGGTGTGTCTTTGCCAAAGTTGTCGTCTCTCACTGTGTGTGCATGTGCTCTGTTATTCCTCACATGTACTCATATATACATTCATATGAGTGTGTATATTCAATATCTGCATTATACAGCTTGTATGGGTAAGCTGCACAAAGAACATATAATCTGGGCTTGACTAGAACAGTGTACTGGACAAAAAAGTTCTGACTCATGTTTATACCATTGTCAACTCAATCTTGCTAATCTATATTTGTACCTCAGAAAACAGTAATCTGTGAATGACATATATGCTCTGTGGCATTATAAGCACAAAATTAGCTGTAGCGCAAGGAGCATTTGCATGTTTCCATACTGATTGGTGTAGATAGTGAGCTACAGCAGCAGGAAGTACATCCCATGCTCACATATCCATACACTAATTGGTTTAACTGGTATGCAATAGCACTCTCCAATGACAGAGTGGTGTGATGTGACTGACATACAGGCGAGTGTGTGTGTGTGTGTGTGTGTGTGTGTGTGGTACATCTGCACACATGTATATCAAATAGGTGGATGAGGCATTGCCCGCTACAATTTCTCTACTGACACAGAAGCATGGCAATCCCAGTGACTGCTGTGTGGTACAATTTCATATAACAGGTATGAAACAAATAATAGGTGTCTCTCAAATGAATTCAAGCAGTTATTCATTCTGATTTGCTCATTTTAATGTATTAAAATTCTTCTTAGCCATAACTTCAGGTAACGTACATGACACGCATGGACCACAGAGCCTTCAGGACAATACACTTGCCATATTATCTGCTGACCACAAGTAAGATGAAAAAAAAAGAGGACTCTGTTTAATCTGCGTAGAGAACTAGAACTAAAATCCACACATTGGATCAGCAACAACTGCAAAGGCCACAGAAATACCTCACTAATAGAATCACAGACCTAAAGCAGATGCTCTATGCTGACCGCCTTAAAAAACTCCAGCTATACTCTGTCGCATATCATCTACTCAGAGGCTATCTTTGCTTAACATACAAGGCCATGTCAAACCCAGAGCTGTTGGACGTGCCACACTTAAAGAAATCCCAATCCCTCAGTGCCACATGCTGCAGGGATCTAAATCTTGTCATCACAATAAACAAAACATGCTGGAGGGATTGGTTCCTGACCCAGAGACTCCCCAGACTCTGGAATAGACTTGCCCATACATGTCAAGCAGAGCGCCTCCTTGGCCCTCTTCAAAAGGAACCTAGACGATTGAATGGGAGAAAGGAAATTCATCCTGGGGATCATGTCAGTCGCCCTGCTAGACAGGGGTTCAGGGAAGTAAATAGTACGGGAAGAAATAGCCAGGGAAATGTTATGGCTAGGCTAGTATAGGCCCTAGGGCTGATAGCCTAGTACCAACCTATGAACATTTGGTACCCTAAATATACCTGAAATCCCAGCAAGATAAGGGAAAATAGCACTCACATTTCTTTTACACAAATTAGACCATGAATAACATTTGATAACAATGCTTTCAGGTTTTAAAGTATTAAGCAAATAAGTAAGTACATAGTATGATGCCTTTTGACAACTTACACAGAAATTAAATATATGGTATATGTAAACAGTGATGTAATTATTGAGGCCATTTGTGTAATAGATGTCAAATAAAAGATCAAAAAAGAAATATGAAGCTTGGAGAAACTGATTTTTAAATGACTTAGGTTAACAGAAGAGTCCAAGTAAATGTATATGTAGTAGGAAGATCAGAGATATGTACTTAACACAATATTTCTGAATTACAGTAGTAACAAAATGTCGAGAGGACTGAGGTGTAGCAGTGGCGGCTGGTGACTTCAAATCAAAGGGGGGCTGCAGGAGACAGCTGAATGGGTGTGGTCACTGGGAAGGGGTGTGGCCAACTAGAAAGGGGTGGGAGCTATGCTCAAAACCACAAAAAACTAACTAAATACACTGCCGTGGGTGCCAAACCGTCATTATGAGAGTCCAATCAAGACAAAATGAAGTGTAGAAGAATAAAAATATTTCAATGCATTGGCTGCATGACAGCTTACTTAATATCTAGATGGAAACAAAAAGGTTGTGAGGCATGAAAAAATAAATTACTTTTTTAAATACATTAATGGAATGCCAGTCAAAATCAAGTATAAGAAAAGCAAGCAGCACTCAACTCAAA
The DNA here is from genome assembly GCF_019279795.1 of Protopterus annectens. NCBI lineage: Eukaryota > Metazoa > Chordata > Ceratodontiformes > Protopteridae > Protopterus > Protopterus annectens. Next base: position 370,541,820 of record NC_056750.1, read on the forward strand.
CCACTTCTTGCACTGCAGTTCTAATTATAATTTATATTCAGCTTTATTAAAGTACCAAGTAACATGCTGAAAGTAGAAATCTCTGATGCCCCCACTTGTAAACATGTTCCTTATCCAAAAAAAGACCTGCTGCCTGACAACTATCTACTTGTTTCATGGGGAAAACATGATCAAAGTAAAAAATGAAAAGCAAACAAGAAATAAGTTCAAGATACATTGCTTAAAAGGATTACTGTACAGGTTATGGACCACACGATTGGCATTCTGTTTAGTTTACGGGTAAAGCCTGCAGAGATGACTGGAAGTCTCCAAATGTAATAAGCTTCTTAAAATAATGTAATCCTGTCCTTTATTACAAATACTGTCATATGCATTTCAATACCCAAGGCTTATACATTATCTAGTTAAGTATTCTCTACATGGCAACAACAGAAAGGCTTTCAATGTTGGCAATTCTTTAACAGTATGCTTATTAAAGCTTACTTGCATCTTACAATCTCAGCCAAGCTTAACTGATGGTCATTAAAGTATTGCTGCTTAAACACAGAGCAACAGGCACTTTGAGTAATAAGCATAAATCAACAGTACATAAAATATGACAGAAACCAGACCATTCTGCAAAAATCAAGGACAGATGAAAAGCCACTCCTGTACTTGTGTCTACCTTGGATGGGGGGATACCCTGCACATTTACACTGCATAACTAGTCCTTGCCTTGCTTCGACACATCCAGAGTCACTACATGGGGGAGTGGGGTGCAACAAGTATGTCACAATTTGAAATGTCTCTGGCTGACTGTGATGACCCTAACACATTTGTCATACCTCTCAACCTCAGAGCAAGAAATCTGGACAAAGCCATACAAAGAAGTGGGACAAAGGCCCAAAAACAAGGACAATTTTTTAAAAATATTGCTCTTATACACTTAGAAAAATAATAGAATAGGTCTTGCATTAGTATGAATTTTCTGAATGGTATGAAATCTGAAACAAATGTCTGTCATTATTTTCTAACTTCAGTCTTTAATGATTTGTGACTAATTTGCCAAAAAAACACAATTTTATGAAAAATGGACCAAAAATGTGATGTAAAAATATAAAATAGCCACACAATACAGCTGGGAACCTATCAAAGAAGGGACACTTTAATATTAGTACTGCTAACTTGAGCAGCTGACAAAATAAAAGCATCTACATGCATTTCTGAAATAAAAGTAATCTATAACTATGATTACAGTTATTTCTTAATTGTAAACCCTCCATGTTTTCTTCCAAAATTGCTATTTTGCGGAGGGATTATTAAGGGATTATTAGGGGAAGAGCAACATTTTGAGCCAAAATCAGGGACAGTTGAGAGGTTTGGCTATGCCTAATTCTATAAAGCAATTTGCATGTATGTACCTCACAACCTGTTAATGCAGTAAATCTGGACAAGGCCAAATATATTGGGGGAACATATAAACAGCACTAAAAATTGCTCTTGTATAAACTGAGACAGTTGATAGAACAACAAGTCTTACTTTAGCATGCATTGGTTATGAAGTCTGAAACTCAGTGTGTCATTATTTAGTGACTTAATTCCTAAATGATTTGCCACAAATTTTATGAGGAACAAACCAAAAATAAGAAGCAAAAATCTATTCATTCTTTGAAAATCTGGACAGTTGGGAGGTATAGTTCAGCTGGGGCTGTCTAAGTTTGCCGCCCTTCCCCCTCACAAAATCATGGTCAAATGGAGCCTCCTCCTGCAGCCATTCCAATGATCCCATTACTTGGCTATTTCACTCCATTTACCATAAACACTAATGTGCATACTGATTTACTTATATGATGATTTGAACTTCATTTGAAAGTTTTATTTTGCATTTTACAGCACAAACACCAAGCCATCTGCTAAATAAACTTAGCATTAAAACTTCTCTGCCCTTGAAACTCACATTCATTGAAACAGCACTGAAACCCACATTCAAAGAAAATACATTTTACCAGTGGCAGATAAAGATTAATTCTGGGCTGTTTTCAAATCATAGGCCCCTTGCATATGAAACATACATATGCTCTTTGATACACCTTCCTATTGTTTTGAACATTTTTCCAGTATACAATGAAACAAAATGCATGCACCAATAATGACAAAACTGCCCAATTCAGAACATTTCCTTCATCAAAGTCTACTCAAACTTCTACAGTCCACCATTATCAGTAAATATGCACAATTCTACAGTCCACCATTATCAGTAAATATGCATAATCTCCGAAGTAAAAAAGTCATCTAAATAATTCCACATTAAATAAATCTGTAACTAATGAAGAGGTTGCTGTTAGCAAAAACCTTTATATTTCATGGTTTCATCGAAAAATAAAGTGTCTGATGCCCCTGAGGAATAAATTGCCTATATTACATTAAAAATGATAAGCTAGTAATACTGCAATAGGAAATGGATGGCAAACAGATAACAGGCTCATAGTTAGTATCAACTTTTTCAGTACAGCAGCATTCACCCCTTGTGGGAGTAGAACCAACAACCTTCTGCATCAAAAGCAATTACACAACCTGTTGTGCTATTAACATTTCAAGCTGATTTT
>NC_056750.1:370551904-370589404 GCF_019279795.1 Protopterus annectens
TTTTGATCAGATTATTGTGGACTAAAGCAGAAGAACATCAGCTTCAGAAACATGTAGTTGTGTGGTCTGGGTGATCAGACTGAGAATTTCTAATAAGAATAAGAAACAAAGAATTGCATTCAAGAAGTACAACACAGGCAAATATGGTATACCACAATTGGTTCAGTATGCATTCATTATGCTAAATTCTATTGCTTTATCTCCCACTGAGATAGCAGAGTTTTGAAAATGTTCTACAGAGCACAAATTAGGGCATCACTTTATAGGGCATCACCACAAGTGAAGCTGAATGTAGGTAAGTCAGGTGTTGGTTGTGACAGTTATTGAATGCTGGGTAATAAAACGTGGCACAGACACAAGGCTTTTGATGAATATTTCTGACAAGTTTGGCCTGGACAGTATTTGCAGTTAGTAATGGCATGGGTGTGTCTTTGCCAAAGGTGTCGTCTCTCACTGTGTGTGCATGTGCTCTGTTATTCCTCACATGTACTCATATATACATTCATATGAGTGTGTATGTGTATATTCAATATCTGCATTATACAGCTTGTATGGGTAAGCTGCACAAAGAACATATAATCTGGGCTTGACTAAAACAGTGTACTGGACAAAAAAGTTCTGACTCATGTTTATACCATTGTCAACTCAATCTTGCTAATCTATATTTGTAGCTCAGAAAACAGTAATCTGTGAATGACATATATGCTCTGTGGCATTATAAGCACAAAATTAGCTGTAGCGCAAGGAGCATTTGCATGTTTCCATACTGATTGGTGTAGATAGTGAGCTACAGCAGCAGGAAGTACATCCCATGCTCACATATCCATGCACTAATTGGTTTAACTGGTATGCAATAGCACTCTCCAGAGACAGAGTGGTGTGATGTGACTGACATACAGGCGAGTGTGTGTGTGTGTGTGTGTGTGTGTGTGTGTGTGTGTGTGTGTGTGTGTGTGTGTGCGCGCGCGCGCGCACAGGTACATCTGCACACATGCATATCAAATAGGTGGATGAGGCATTGCCCGCTACAATTTCTCTACTGACACAGAAGCACGGCAATCCCAGTGACTGCTGTGTGGTACAATTTCATATAACAGGTATGAAACAAATAATAGGTGTCTCTCAAATGAATTCAAGCAGTTATTCATTCTGATTTGCTCATTTTAATGTATTAAAATTCTTCTTAGCCATAACTTCAGGTAACGTACATGACACGCATGGACCACAGAGCCTTCAGGACAATACACTTGCCATATTATCTGCTGACCACAAGTAAGATGAAAAAAAAAAAGAGGACTCTGTTTAATCTGCGTAGAGAACTAGAACTAAAATCCACACATTGGATCTGCAACAACTGGAAAGGCCACAGAAATACCTCACTAATAGAATCACAGACCTAAAGCAGATGCCCTATGCTGACCGCCTTAAAAAACTCCAGCTATACTCTGTCGCATATCATCTACTCAGAGGCTATCTTTGCTTAACATACAAGGCCATGTCAAACCCAGAGCTGTTGGACGTGCCACACTTAAAGAAATCCCAATCCCTCAGTGCCACATGCTCCAGGGATCTAAATCTTGTCATCACAATAAACAAAACATGCTGGAGGGATAGGTTCCTGACCCAGAGACTCCCCAGACTCTGGAATAGACTTGCCCAAACATGTCAAGCAGGGTGCCTCCTTGGCCCTCTTCAAAAGGAACCTTGACGATTGAATGGGAGAAAGGAAATTCATCCTGGGGATCATGTCAGTCGCCCTGCTAGACAGGGGTTCAGGGAAGTAAATAGTGTGGGAAGAAATAGCCAGGGAATTGTTATGGCTAGGCTTGTATAGGCCCTAGGGCTGATAGCCTAGTACCAAGCTATGAACATTTGGTACCCTAAATGTACCTGAAATCCCAGCAAGATAAGGGAAAATAGCACTCACATTTCTTTTACATAAATTAGACCATGAATAACATTTGATAACAATGCTTTCAGGTTTTAAAGTATTAAGCAAATAAGTAAGTACATAGTATGATGCCTTTTGACAGCTTACACAGAAATTAAATATATGGTATATGTAAACAGTGATGTAATTATTGAGGCCATTTGTGTAATAGATGTCAAATAAAAGATCAAAAAAGAAATATGAAGCTTGGAGAAACTGATTTTTAAATGACTTAGGTTAACAGAAGAGTCCAAGTAAATGTATATGTAGTAGGAAGATCAGAGATATGTACTTAACACAATATTTCTGAATTACATTAGTAACAAAATGTCGAGAGGACTGAAGTGTAGCAGTGGCGGCTGGTGACTTCAAATCAAGGGGGGGCTGCAGGAGACAGCTGAATGGGTGGGGTCACTGGGAAGGGGTGTGGCCAACTAGAAAGGGGGGAGAGCTATGCTCAAAACCACAAAAAACTAACTAAATACACTGCCGTAGGTGCCAAACCGTCATTATGAGAGTCCAATCAAGACAAAATGAAGTGTAGAAGAATAAAAATATTTCAATGCATTGGCTGCATGACAGCTTACTTAATATCTAGATGGAAACAAAAAGGTTGTGAGGCATGAAAAAATAAATTACTTTTTTAAATACATTAATGGAATGCCAGTCAAAATCAAGTATAAGAAAAACAAGCAGCACTCAACTCAAACCGCTTCTTGCACTGCAGTTCTAATTATAATTTATATTCAGCTTTATTAAAGTACCAAGTAACATGCTGAAAGTAGAAATCTCTGATGCCCCCACTTGTAAACATGTTCCTTATCCAAAAAAAGACCTGCTGCCTGACAACTATCTACTTGTTTCATGGGGAAAACATGATCAAAGTAAAAAATGAAAAGCAAACAAGAAATAAGCTCAAGCTACATTGCTTAAAAGGATTACTGTACAGGTTATGGACCACACGATTGGCATTCTGTTTAGTTTACGGGTAAAGCCTGCAGAGATGACTGGAAGTCTTCAAATGTAATGAGCTTCTTAAAATAATGTAATCCTGTCCTTTATTACAAATACTGTCATATGCATTTCAATACCCAAGGCTTATACATTATCTAGTTAAGTATTCTCTACATGGCAACAATAGAAAGGCTTTCAATGTTGGCAATTCTTTAACAGTATGCTTATTAAAGCTTACTTGCATCTTACAATCTCAGCCAAGCTTAACTGATGGTCATTAAAGTATTGCTACTTAAACACAGAGCAACAGGCACTTTGAGTAATAAGCATAAATCAACAGTACAAAAAATATGACAGAAACCAGACCATTCTGCAAAAATCAAGGACAGATGAAAAGCCACTCCTGTACTTGTGTCTACCTTGGATGGGGGGATACCCTGCACATTTGCACTGCATAAATACTCCTTGCCTTGCTTCGACACATCCAGAGTCACTACATGGGGGAGTGGGGTGCAACAAGTATGTCACAATTTGAAATGTCTCTGGCTGACTGTGATGACCCTAACACATTTGTTATACCTCTCAACCTCAGAGCAAGAAATCTGGACAAAGCCATACAAAGAAGTGGGACAAAGGCCCAAAAACAAGGACATTTTTTTAAAAATATTGCTCTTATAAACTTAGAAAGATAATAGAATAGGTCTTGCATTAGTATGAATTTTCTGAATGGTATGAAATCTGAAACAAATGTCTGTCATTATTTTCTAACTTCAGTCTTTAATGATTTGTGACTAATTTGCCAAAAAAACACAATTTTATGAAAAATGGACCAAAAATGTGATGTAAAAATATAAAATAGCCACACAATACAGCTGGGAACCTGTCAAAGAAGGGACACTTTAATATTAGTACTGCTAACTTGAGCAGCTGACAAAATAAAAGAATCTACATGCATTTCTGAAATAAAAGTAATCTGTAACTATGATTACAGTTATTTCTTAATTGTAAACCCTCCATGTTTTCTTCCAAAATTGCTATTTTGCGGAAGGATTATTAAGGGATTATTAGGGGAAGAGCAACATTTTGAGCCAAAATCAGGGACAGTTGAGAGGTTTGGCTATGCCTAATTCTATAAAGCAATTTGCATGTATGTACCTCTCAACCTGTTAATGCAGTAAATCTGGACAAGGCCAAATATATTGGGGGAACATATAAACAGCACTAAAAATTGCTCTTGTATAAACTGAGACAGTTGATAGAACAACAAGTCTTACTTTAGCATGCATTGGTTATGAAGTCTGAAACTCAGTGTGTCATTATTTAGTGACTTAATTCCTAAATGATTTGCCACAAATTTTATGAGGAACAAACCAAAAATAAGAAGCAAAAATCTATTCATTCTTTGAAAATCTGGACAGTTGGGAGGTATAGTTCAGCTGGGGCTGTCTAAGTTTGCCACCCTTCCCCCTCACAAAATCATGGTAAAATGGAGCCTCCTCCTGCAGCCATTCCAATGATCCCATTACTTGGCTATTTTACTCCATTTACCATAAACACTAATGTGCATACTGATTTACTTATATGATGATTTGAACTTCATTTGAAAGTTTTATTTTGCATTTTACAGCACAAACACCAAGCCATCTGCTAAACAAACTTAGCATTAAAACTTCTCTGCCCTTGAAACTCACATTCATTGAAACAGCACTGAAACCCACATTCAAAGAAAATACATTTTACCAGTGGCAGATAAAGATTAATTCTGGGCTGTTTTCAAATCATAGGCCCCTTGCATATGAAACATACATATGCTCTTTGATACACCTTCCTATTGTTTTGAACATTTTTCCAGTATACAATGAAACAAAATGCATGCACCAATAATGACAAAACTGCCCAATTCAGAACATTTCCTTCATCAAAGTCTAATCAAACTTCTACAGTCCACCATTATCAGTAAATATGCACAATTCTACAGTCCACCATTATCAGTAAATATGCACAATCTCAGAAGTAAAAAAGTCATCTAAATAATTCCACATTAAATAAATCTGTAACTAATGAAGAGGTTGCTGCTAGCAAAAACCTTTATATTTCATGGTTTCATCGAAAAATAAAGTGTCTGATGCCCCCGAGGAATAAATTGCCTATATTACATTAAAAATGATAAGCTAGTAATACTGCAATAGGAAATGGATGGCAAACAGATAACAGGCTCATAGTTAGTATCAACTTTTTCAGTACAGCAGCATTCACCCCTTGTGGGAGTAGAACCAACAACCTTCTGCATCAAAAGCGAGTACACAACCTGTTGTGCTATTAACATTGCAAGCTGATTTTCCATAAGCAGCCCTAAACTTCTCTTCCCCTGCAGCTCTCAGCTCCTTGTAAAATCTATTCAATACTCAACTGCATCTCAACTTTGCAGCACAAGAAATCTGGAAAAAGCCAAATGTATTGGGGGGGGGGGGGGCTCAAAAGGCCAAAAACCAGGGACACATTAAACATTGCTTGTATAATCTTGGAAAGTTGTAGAAAATGCTGTGTTACCACCATACATTTTACTGCCAAGGTCCCTGTGCAAAAGAGTCAGAGCAACATACCACTATGCCAAATCACCTGCTTTGTGACAGAGAGGAAGACTGAAACTTAAATGGCTATCATTTTATGAATTCAGTTCTCACCATAGCTGTCAACCTCTTAGCACAAAACACCTGGACAAACCCAGTAATGAGGGAATACAGACCTCAGACATATTCAGTGAATTCAGTTCTTGCCATAGTTGTCAACCTTAGCACAAAAAACTGGACAAAGCCAATAATGGGGCAATACAGTCCCAAAAATAAGGACAAATTTCAAATATTCATCTTATAAACTTAGAAAATTGCTAGAATAAAATGTTGTGTTACTATGTATTTTCTGAAGAATATGAAGTCTGAAATTCAAATGCCTGTCAATTTTATTTAACATTTGTTAATCAGGACAATCTGACTTGGAACAAAAAAACAATTTTCAGCAGAGGCCCAGGAAGAAATAATGCAGACATGTCTTTATAACATGGGAGGACACAAAAGCAAACCCACACAAACACAGGGAGAAGATGCAGACCCCACACAGAAGGCACCCCAGCCAAGAATCAAACCCAAGAACCTGCAGCCGTAAAGCAACAGTACTACCACTGCACCATCAAATATTAAGCATTGCAACATTTAGAAACCACAGATATTATGAGGAACAGATCAGATCAAATAGGAGGCAAAAATCTGCAATTTTTTTACAAATGGTGGTGGGTAGGGAATTCAGGTCCTTAACACCTGCATACAAGGAACAGGGTTCAAGCCTGAGTATCTCTACCCAACACCATTTGTTCTCTAGCCACCAGTATATAGTAACTGGGGCATTTTACACACACACACAGTCCCTACTTCTGTCTCTTTCTTTCACACAAACACACACACACACACTCTCTTTCTTACACACACACACACACACACACACACACACACTTCTAATGTAGTTTACTGCATTAGTTTTAATTTATTTTCCCACACTAGTAAAAAGTGGCTTCATTACGTGCCACAGATATCAAGGGAGGAATGTCAAATATCGATAGCAGCCCCTTCATATTTTTGTTCTTTTTCTTTTCTTTTTTTTCTTTTAACTGACACTCATTAAACACTAACAGTTTGCTTTAATGAGCAGAAGCAATATTTCACCCATTTCTTTTTTTCTGTCCATGCTTCACAGCAGCTTAATATGCCATCTTGAAACCAAGGATTTGACTCCAGGTTCTCCTTATATAGTAATATCCTGCTGGAGAACATCTGTTCTACTACAGGGTATTGATTTGAATTTCCACAGATTTTCTAAAGCTAGTTAAATGTGCAGCATCTTGTTTAAGTTGTAAAAGGAAACCTCAGCACTTTGAATGTATATCCCATGACTTTAAATACAGTGTTGCAGTGAAAGTGTTACAATATGCAAAGTATGTATGTCAAACTTAAAATAATCTGCTATATATCTGTTGAGATGCTTATTCCTTTAACTTCACACACACACACACACAAAAATAAAGTGCCAAGAAGTTACAACCACTTTGTTGACTGTCTGCCCCATAGATGCTTCACTGTGATCCAATGAATGTAAAACAATACATGTATTGCAAAGCAACACAGATTTTCCCCCATCCTACCTTACTTCTCAACTCTTCTTGATTTTGTAGAATGCTGAGTTATTTTTGCATCATCATTTTACTGTTTTCTGTGGAAAAAAAATGTTTGATTTTCATGTTTCTTTTTGTTCAGAAAAAGTATGCCAATGTAAAGGCTATTGTTCTATTAGGTTTTCAAGTAAAAGGTGATATTTAAAATTGTCCCTGATTTTGTGTTTATGTTGGCATCCCCTTCCTCGTTTTTTAGCAAAGAAGTTAAGAATAAATGGCACTGACACTTGTTCTCTGCCTTTCGCTTTCTCTCTCTCTCACACACAACACACATACAGAAACACAAACACATAGAAACACAAACACACACCAGACACACACACACACACACACACACACACACACACACACACACACACACACACACACATAGTCCCTTCTTCTGTCTCTTTCTTTCTCACATACACACATGCACACACACACACACACACACACACACACACACACACACACACATACACACACACACACAGTCCTTTCTGTCTCTTTCTTTCTCTCTCTCACACACACACAGTCCCTTTTTCTGTCTCTTTCTCTCTCTCTCACACACACACACACACACACACACACACACACACACACACACACACACAGTCCCTTCTTCTGTCTCTTTCTTTCTCTCTCTCACACACACACACACACACACACACACACACACACACACACAGTCCCTTCTTCTGTCTCTTTCTTTCACACACACACACACACACACACACACACACACACACACACACACACACACACACACACAGACACACAGTCCCTTCTTCTGTCTCTTTCTTTCTCTCACACACACAGTCCCTTCTTCTGTCTCTTTCTTTCTCTCTCACACACACACACACACACACACACACACACACACACACACACACACACACACACACACACACACAGTCCCTTCTTCTGTCTCTTTCTTTCTCTCTCTCACACACACACACACACACACACACACACACACACACACACACACACACACACACACACACACACACACACACACACACACACACACACACACACACACACACACACACACAGTCCCTTCTGTCTCTTTCTTTCTCTCTCACACACACACACACACACACACACACACACACACACACACACACACACACACACACACACACACACACACACAGTCCCTTCTTCTCTTTCTTTCTCTCACACACACACACACAGTCCCTTCTTCTGTCTTTCTTTCTCTCTCACACACACAGTCCCTTCTTCTGTCTCTTTCTTTCTCTCTCTCACACACACACACACACACACACACACAGTCCCTTCTTCTGTCTCTTTTTTTTCTCTCTCACACACACACACACACACAGTCCCTTCTTCTGTCTCTTTCTTTCTCACACACACACACACACACACACACACAAACACAAACACACAGTCCCTTCTTCTGTCTCTTTCTTTCTCACACACACACACACACACACACACACAGTCCCTTCTTCTGTCTCTTTCTTTCTCACACACACACACACACACACACACACACACACACACACACACACACACAGTCCCTTCTTCTGTCTCTTTCTTTCACACACACACACACACACACACACACACACACACACACACACACACAGTCCCTTCTTCTGTCTCTTTCGTTCACACACACGCGCACACACACACACACACACACACACACACACACACACACACACACACACACACACACACACACACACACACTCCTACCAGCCCAGCGATCACCAGATCAGCTACTACCCGGCTGCACACACTCCTACCAGCCCAGCGATCAGCTCTCCTGCGCGACCCAATCCAGCGACCACCTACTAAATCCTCTTGCATACGACCCGGCCGATCAGCTACTAAATCCTCCTGCATACGACCTGGCCGCACACACTCCTACCAGCCCAGCAATCAGCTCGCTCTCCTGCACGACCCAATCCAGCGACCAACTACTCCTCCTGCGTACGACCAGGCCGGTACATCCAATCCAGGATTGACTAAGTAAACTTCTGCATGCTGCTGCTACTAAATCCTGCATGCTCCTCCTTCACCAAACGACCGATCAGTACTCCTGCGCATGCACTAAGTCTCGCAAGTTCTGCGCGAGCAGCTCAGTCCTCTTATTGGCTCTGACTGCGGCTGAAGCAGTCCGGAGCTCATCTGTGTGGTGCGGTTATCACCACACAGAATCCTGGTATCTCACAGCAATGATTGCTGGGTACCTGTTTGTCCCTATCCGGACTGCTGGTAAGGCAGTCATAAATTTTTTGTTTCGCAGATATTTTTTTTGCTTTATTTTCTAGGTGGGGGGGCTGCAGTCCGGCAGTCCGATAGGATGAGCCGCCCCACTGGACCAGTACTACTTGCTATTAATAAAAAAAAGCAGCTTGCTTTTATATTCAGGCATTCATGAAGATTTTTTTTGGCACAGATTTTTGTTATATTGTTTCTCAGTTATATGGAATTTAGTTCCAAATAAATGGACTTAAAAGAGGAGAAGCCTGACTCACTATTCATTATAAAGTTAGGTGTGACTAATGAGAGCGCATAATCATTATTTGACAGGAGTGACAAGATATAATAGAGCTGAATTTGTAGAAAAAAATATATAATAAATATTTAGAGAAATTAAATTATGCAGTAGACAAACCATTAGGAAGGCTACCCTTGAAGTAAAGGGTAGTCAGGTTGCATTGACAGGTGGGACACAGTGGTGTTGCACTGATTAAGTAGAAAAATAGACCATGTTTTAAATAAACAGACATGTAAATGGTTTATATTTGATTTGTAATTCAGGCTGAAGACAGGTAGCACATGTTCTAATTTAGAAATAAATAGATTTTTGTCAGTAGTCTGTTTATTTTGCTTTAGAAGTCACATGGAAGTTCGCCTCAACTGTAAGCCTTAGCTGTGTTTGAATTTTTGTAATTGCAGAAGACTAAAATGGCTCCTACATAAGTTCACAAACTAGACAGAGACAGTGTGGTCTGGAGTCAGCAAATGTCATCAGTAGTCAAGGTGCCTTACTCTGGCTGGTCTATAGGTACTTTGTGATTATTGATTTGAAAAGTATCATAAGGTAGTCTGGGAGAACTGGTGTCAAATGTCATGAGGTAATCTACATAGGTTCAAAGATTAGTACTAAGCTAACTGCCCTTGTGGGCCATTTTAAGCCTAGCCAGTTATCCCATGTGAGAATCAAACGCTGCACCTTGTGTCTGTAAAGTAAACACCTTAGTTATTATGACAACCTCCCTCCAAAAATAAAGGCTGAGGGATTCAAACCCTGTACCACAAGAACTTCAGCTTGTAATCTTAACCCCTGTGCACGTGCCAGAGTAGTAATCTTAACCCCTGTGCACGTGCCAGAGTAGTAATCTTAACCTCTGTGCCACGTGCCAGAGTAGTAATCTTAACCCCTGTGCACGTGCCAGAGTAGTAATCTTAACCCCTGTGCACGTGCCAGAGTAGTAACCTTAACCCCTGTGCACGTGCCAGAGTAGTAATCTTAACCCCTGTGCACGTGCCAGAGTAGTAATCTTAACCCCTGTGCACGTGCCAGATTAGTAATCTTAACCCCTGTGCACGTGCCAGAGTAGTAATCTTAACCCCTGTGCCATGTGCCAGAGTAGTAATCTTAACCCCTGTGCACGTGCCAGAGTAGTAATCTTAACCCCAGTGCCACTTGCCAGAGTAGTAATCTTAACCCCTGTGCCACGTGCCAGAGTAGTAACCTTAACCCCTGTGCACGTGCCAGAGTAGTAATCTTAACCCCAGTGCCACTTGCCAGAGTAGTAATCTTAACCCCTGTGCCACGTGCCAGAGTAGTAATCTTAACCCCTGTGCCACGTGCCAGAGTAGTAACCTTAACCCCTGTGCCACGTGCCAGAGTAGTAATCTTATCCCTGTGCCACGTGCCAGAGTAGTAATCTTAACCCCTGTGCCACGTGCCAGAGTCTAGGAGAGCAAACCATTTTCAAGTGCTTGTAATAACATGAGGAACTCGTGTCATACGCTATGTGCAGTCCCATTTCTAGATGCAAACTAGTATTCTATAACTAGTGTGCAAGTTAGTTAGCCTCAAGCCAAAGCACTTCTCTTCTTCCTGCAACTGTCCCTAAAATACATTAAAAGGTTAAATCAAAATTAATTCTACTGCTGGGGTCTTTAAAAATACCTCTGTCTGAGAAGGCTTATGCAACAGCCTTATTATGCAGTAATATTTATTGCATCTGCTGGGTTTTCTGACTTACATGAAACAGGAAATTATTATATAATATGTCCAACTTGATTACGTGATTGCATGTAAAAATATATATTTCTTTCTAGTATAACACAACACTTTGTTCTGGCAGTGACAGATGCCACAGTTTCTAGTATGTTGTAGGTAAAATTCTCACCTGTATGCTTTTCAGATGCCCTGAATGACAAAGAAGAAAGTGATGAAGAAGAGAAGAGAGAACTGGGTAAGTGCCTCATTGCAAAGTTAGTCGTAGAAAGGAAAGAGAAATGACTGGCAAAAAAAAAAAAAAAATGAAAATGCAAATGATAAATAGTGCTGACCTGAAATGGCTCTCTCCTTAAAATCAGGTGTAAGCCTGTTTATACTTTGTTTTGGATTACATTGACTTATGATTTATTACATCGCACTAAATGTCATCATTCCAAACTCAGTTTACATAGCATCATTAAAACCATCTCATACAAATGAAATGCAGGTCACTCAATATACCACCCATGTGGAAGACTTTGCCCATCATACTCCTTAACATTATGCAGCATGCAACTCTGAGGTCATACCACAAGGATGTCAGCAAAGCTAAGTGAGTAAAAAACGATGGAAAACACTGTCATCCTTTTCCCTAAGTTAAATAGACAAAAACTGGGAAACTGCACTCCCAATCTGTCAAACATTATGACACAGTGGTGCAGCGGTTAACGTTGTCGCCTCACAGCAAGAGGTTCTCCGGTCCGATTCTCGGCTGGGGTGCCTTCTGTGTGGAGTTTGCATGTTCTCCCTGTGTTCGCGTGGGTTTCCTCCGGGTACTCCGGTTTCCTCCCAAATTCCAAAGACATGTATCTGGAGCATTTCTCCCCGGGCCTCCGCTGAAAACAGGCTCTGTGGTACCTAGTCGGACATTCCCGGTTAACAAATGTTAAATAAATAAAAATAAATAAAACTGTAATTTGACTGGTTCAGCATCAGCCATATAAATTGATTCCATTTAAATCTTTGCTGTTTACATACAAATTCTGAAAGGGAATGTTTTGATCAGATTATTGTGGACTAAAGCAGAAGAACATCAGCTTCAGGAACATGTAGTTGTGTGGTCTGGGTGATCAGACTGAGAATTTCTAATAAGAATAAGAAACAAAGAATTGCATTCAAGAAGTACAACACAGGCAAATATGGTATACCACAATTGGTTCAGTATGCATTCATTATGCTAAATTCTATTGCTTTATCTCCCACTGAGATAGCAGAGTTTTGAAAATGTTCTACAGAGCACAAATTAGGTCATCACTTTATAGGGCATCACCACAAGTGAAGCTGAATGTAGGTAAGTCAGGTGTTGGTTGTGACAGTTATTGAATGCTGGGTAATAAAACGTGGCACAGACACACGGCTTTTGATGAATATTTCTGACAAGTTTGGCCTGGACAGTATTTGCAGTTAGTAATGGCATGGGTGTGTCTTTGCCAAAGGTGTCGTCTCTCACTGTGTGTGCATGTGCTCTGTTATTCCTCACATGTACACATATATACATTCAGATGAGTGTGTATATGTATATTCAATATCTGCATTATACAGCTTGTATGGGTAAGCTGCACAAAGAACATATAATCTGGGCTTGACTAAAGCTGTGTACTGGACTAAAAAGTTCTGACTCATGTTTATACCATTGTCAACTCCTTCTTGCTAATCTATATTTGTAGCTCAGAGCACAGTGATTTGTGACTGACATCTCTGCTCTGTGGCATTATAAGCACAAAATGAGTTGTAGCGCAAGGAGCATTTGCATGTTTCCATACTGATTGGTGTAGATAGTGAGCTACAGCAACAGGAAGTACATCTCACATATCCCGGCACTAATCGGTTTAACTGGTATGCTATAGCACTCTCCAGAGACAGAGTGGTGTGATGTGACTGACATACAGGTGAGTGTGCGGGCGTGTGTGTGTGTGTGTGTGTGTGTGTGTGTGTGTGTGTGTGTGTGTGTGTGTGTGTGTGTGTGTGTGTACACAGGTACATCTGCACACGTGCATATCAAATAGGTGGATGAAGCATTGCCCGCTACAATTACTCTACGGACACAGAAGCATGGCAATCCCAGTGACTGCAGTGTGGTACAATTTCATATAACGGGTATGAAACAAATAATAGGTGTCTCACGTATGAATTCAATCAGTTATTCATTCTAAGTTGCTCATTTTAATTTATTAAAATTCTTCTTACCCATAACTTAAGGTAACATACATGACAAGCATGGACCACAGAGCCTTCAGGACAGCACGCTTGCCATGTTATCTGCTGACCACAAGTAAGGTGAAAAAAAAAAAGAGGACTCTGTTTAATCTGCGTAGAGAACTAGAACTAAAATCCACACGTTGGATCTGCAACAACTGGATAGGCCACAGAAATACCTCACTAATAGAATCACAGACCTAAAGCAGATGCCCTATGCTGACCGCCTTAAGAAACTCTAGGTATACTCTGTCGTATATCGTCTACTCAGAGCTGATCTCTGCTTAACATACAAGGCCATGTCAAACCCAGAGCTGTTGGACGTGCTACACTTAAAGAAATCCCAATCCCTCAGAGCCACACCCTCCAGGGATCTAAACCTTGTCATCACAATAAATAAAACATGCTGGAGGGATAGGTTCCTGACCCAGAGACTCCCCAGACTCTGGAATAGACTTGCCCATACATGTCAAGCAGAGTGCCTCCTTGGCCCACTTCAGAAGGAACCTTGACGATTGAATGGTAGAAAGGAAATTCATCCTGGGGATCACGTCAGTTGCCCTGCTAGACAGGGGTTCAGGGAAGTAAATCGTGTGGGAAGAAATAGCCAGGGAATTGTTATGGCTAGGCTTGTATAGGCCCTAGGGCTGATAGCCTAGTACCAACCTATGAACATTTGGTACCCTAAATATACCTGAAATCCCAGCAAGATAAGGGAAAATAGCACTCACATTTCTTTTACACAAATTAGACCATGAATAACATTTGATAACAATGGTTTCAGGTTTTAAAGTATTAAGCAAATAAGTAAGTACATAGTATGATGCCTTTTGACAGCTTGCACAGAAATTAAATATATGGTATATGTAAACAGTGATGTAATTATTGAGGCCATTTGTGTAATAGATGTCAAATAAAAGATCAAAAAAAGAAATATGAAGCTTGGAGAAACTGATTTTTAAATGACTTAGGTTAACAGAAGAGTCCAAGTAAATGTATATGTAGTAGGAAGATCAGAGTTATGTACTTAGTACAATATTTCTGAATTACAGTAGTAACAAAATGTCGAGAGGACTGAAGTGTGGCTGGACCAGTACTACTTGCTATTAATAAAAAAAAGCAGTGTTCTTTAATATTCAGGCATTCATCAAGATATTTTTGGGCACAGATTTTTGCTATATTGTTCCTCGGTTATATGGCATTTGGTTCCATATAAAGGGACCTAAAAGAGGAGAAGCCTGACTCACTATTCATTATAAAGTTAGGTGTGACTAATGAGAGCGCATAATTGTTATTTGACAGGAGTGACACTGAAGACATAATGGAGCTGAGTTTGTAGAACAAAGTATATAATAGATATTTAGGGGAAATTAAATTATGCCGTAGACAAACCATTAGGAAGGCTACCCTTGAAGTAAATGCTAGTCAGGTTGCATTGACAGGTGGGACACAGTGGTATCGCATTAATTAAGTAGAAAAATAAACCGTGTTTTAAATAAACAGACATGTAAATGGTTTATATTTGATTTTTAATTCAGGCTGAAGACAGGTAGCACATGTTCTAATTTAGAAATAAATAGATTTTTGTCAATAGTCTGTTTATTTTGCTTTAGAAGTCACATGGAAGTTTTGCCTCAACTGTAAGCTTTAGCTGTGTTTGAATTTTTGTAATTGCAGAAGACTGAAATGGCTCCTCCATAAGTTCACAAACTAGACAGAGACAGTGTGGTCTGGAGGCAGAAAATGTCATCAGTAGTCAAGGTGCCTTACTCTGGCTGGTCTATAGGTACTTTGTGATTATTGATTTCAAAAATATCATAAGGTAGTCTGGGAGAACTGGTGTCAAATGTCATGAGGTAATCTACATAGGTTCAAAGATTAGTACTAGGCTAACTGCCCTTGTGGGCCATTTTAAGCCTAGCCAGTTATCCCATGTGAGAATCAAATGCTGCACCTTGCGTCTGTAAAGTAAACACCTTAGTTATTATGACAACCTCCCATCAAGAATAAAGGCTGAGGGATTCAAACCCTGTACCACAAGAACTACAGCTTGTAATCTTAACCCCAGTGCCACTTGCCAGAGTAGTAATCTTAACCCCTGTGCCACGTGCCAGAGTAGTAATCTTAACCCCTGTGCCACGTGCCAGAGTAGTAATCTTAACCCCTGTGTACGTGCCAGAGTAGTAATCTTAACCCCTGTGCCACATGCCAGAGTAGTAACCTTAACCCCTGTGCCATGTGCCAGAGTAGTAATCTTACCCCTGTGCCACGTGCCAGTGTAGTAATCTTAACCCCTGTGCCATGTGCCAGAGTCTAGGAGAACAAACCATTTTCAAGTGCTTGTAATAAAATGAGGAACTCGTGTCATAGTCTATGTGCAGTCCCATTTCTAGATGCAAACTAGTATTCTATAACTAGTGTACAAGTTAGTTAGCCTCATCCCAAAGCACTTCTCTTCTTCCTGCAACTGTCCCTAAAATACATTAAAAGGTTAAATCAAAATTAATTCTACTGCTCGGGTCTTTAAAAATATCTCTGTCTGAGAAGGCTTATGCAACAGCCTTATCTTTACATTTATGCAGTAATATTTATTGCATCTGCTGAGTTTTCTGACTTACATGAAACAGGAAATTATTATACAATATGTCCAACTTGATTACGTGATTGCATGTAAAAATATATATTTCTTTCTAGTATAACACAACACTTTGTTCTGGCAGTGACAGATGCCACAGTTTCTAGTATGTTGTAGGTAAAATTCTCACCTGTATGCTTTTCAGATGCCCTGAATGACAAAGAAGAAAGTGATGAAGAAGAGAAGAGAGAACTGGGTAAGTGCCTCATTGCAAAGTTAGTCGTAGAAAGGAAAGAGAAATGACTGGCAAAAAAAAAAAAAATGAAAACGCAAATGATAAATAGTGCTGACCTGAAATGGCTCTCTTCTTAAAATCAGGTGTAATCCTGTTTATACTTTGTTTTGGATTACATTGACTTATGATTTATTACATCGCACTAAATGTCATCATTCCAAACTCAGTTTACATAGCATCATTAAAACCATCTCATACAAATGAAATGCAGGTCACTCAATATACCACCCATGTGGAAGACATTGCCCATCATACTCCTTAACATTATGCAGCATGCATGCAACTCTGAGGTCATACCACAATGATGTCAGCAAAGCTAAGTGAGTAAAAAACGATGGAAAACACTGTCATCCTTTTCCCTAAGTTAAATAGACAAAAACTGGGAAACTGCACTCCCAATCTGTCAAACATTATGAACTGTAATTTGACTGGTTCAGCATCAGCCATATAAACTGATTCCATTTAAATCTTTGCAGTTTACATACAAATTCTGAAAGGGAATGTTTTGATCAGATTATTATTGGTTCAGTATGCATTCAGTATGTTAAATTCTATTATACAACGACCCCCCATAAATATTCCAAAACGTGCATGCTGATTGGTCAGCGTGCACATTGTAAATCAGACTTATACTAATGGGAAAATGTGCGGTCGCCTGGACTTTTTCCATTAGTATGTCTTTTTTTTTTTTTTTACAGCAACGGAGAACGCAAGATCTCCGTTGCTTTTTAGAAACTGTTTCGCTATGTTAAAGGAGTTTAAAATAGCGAGACAGCTTTAAAAAAGTAATGGAGATCTTCTTTTCTCCATTGCTTTTTTTAGAGCTGTCTCGCTTTGTTAAATGGGTTTAACATAGCAAGACAGCTTTAAAAAAAGCAACGGAGATTCTCCGTCACTTTTTTTAAAGCTGTCTCACTATGTTAAACTCCTTTAACATAGCAAGACACTTTGTAAAAAGCAACGGAGATCTTGCTTTCTCCGTTGCTTCCACCCACAGCTCTGATGTACTGCATAAGTGTACGCATTCGCAGTACATCAGAACTGCCGCAAAATACCAGACAGCTGCGGAAGGGCAGCACGGAGGCATTATACAATGCCATTATTTAAGAAAAGTTTTTTTTTCCTTAAATAATGTCATTGTATAATAGCAATAACCCACTTCTGGGTGTGGGTAATGCTGGATTTACCCACGGTTGTCTTTGTTTGGCCACTCGGACTTTGCCCTCATGACCAAACCACACCAATCATGGGTAAATCCAGCATTGCCCACACCCAGGCGTGGGTTATTGCTAAATTGCTTTATCTCCCACTGAGATAGCAGAGTTTTGAAAATCTTCTACAGAGCACAAATTAGGTCATCGCTTTATAGGGCATCACCACAAGTGAAGCTGAATGTAAGTAAGTCAGGTGTTGTTTGTGAGAGTTACTGAATGCTGGGTAATACAAACTGGCACAGACACAAGGCTTTTGATGAAGATTTCTGACAAGCTCAGTTTGACAGACACAAGGATTTGATGAATATTTCTGACAAGTTTGGCCTGGACAGT
Organism: Protopterus annectens; assembly: GCF_019279795.1. NCBI lineage: Eukaryota > Metazoa > Chordata > Ceratodontiformes > Protopteridae > Protopterus > Protopterus annectens. Next base: position 370,569,879 of record NC_056750.1, read on the forward strand.
ATTTGCAGTTAGTAATGGCATGGGTGTGTCTTTGCCAAAGGTGTTGTCCCTCACTGTGTGTGCATGTGCTCTGCTATTCCTCATATGTACTCATATATACATTCATATGAGTGTGTATGTGTATATACAATATCTACATTATACAGCTTGTATTGGTAAACCTCACAAAGAACATATAATCTGGGCTTGACTAAAACAGTGTACTGGACAAAAAAGTTCTGACTCTTGTTTATACCATTGTCAACTCTTTTTTTGCTAATCTATATTTGTATCTCCGAGCAAAGTGATCTGTGACTGACAGCTCTGCTCTGTGGCATTATAAACACAAAATGAGCTGTAGCTCAAGGAGCATTTGCATGTTTCCATACTGATTGGTGTAGATAGTGAGCTACAGCAGCAGGAAGTACATCCCATGCTCACATATTCCTGCACTGATTGGTTTAACTGGTATGCTATAGCACTCTACCAGAGACAGAGTGGTGTGATGTGACTGACATACAGGTGAGTGTGCGTGTGTGTGTGTGTGTGTGTGTGTGTGTGTGTGTGTGTGTGTGTGTGTGTGTGTGTGTGTGTGTGTGTGTGTGTACGCATGCACATCTGCACATGTGCATATCAGATAGGTAGATGAGGCATTGCCTGCTACAATTACTCTATTGACACAGAAGCATGGCAATCCCAGTGACTGCAGTGTGGTACTATTTAATACAGCAGGTATGAAACAAACAATATGTGTCTCTCAAATGAATTCTAGCAGTTATTCATTCTGAGTTGTCAATTTGCCAGTGAGTTGTATACTATCTGTCAACTTTGTGCACAGTAGCATATCACTACTGCAGCCCAGCTATTCTTTTGTTTATGAATCAATGTTATGACCCATTTTTTCCTGTTCACTGAAGTGATTTCGGAAGCTTTTTATTTGAACATAACACCTGCGCTTGTCTGAATTTCTTCCAAAGCTCTAAAGACCAATGTTTAGCATCATTTACTTAGAACTAGAACCAGCCTTGCTGCCCAGTATAGGAATGCCATAAATAGTCTTTCCTTCCTCAGACTTCCTGCTGGTTTCACTAGGCCTATGAAAATGGAGATTCTCTTTCAGCATGATAATCTTCCTTCATTTTCCAGCTTCCTTTTCATGGCATCTTTCAAAAGATCTTTTATCTTCTTCTCCCTTACCCTCTCATTAATGTTGTTTCACTCTCCTTCATTACTGAAGTATGGCCACTCTCACCAAAGTCCCAATATTCATATGCCTGCTCTGTAATGGTACCTGCACTCTGGGCACCTGTTTCATAGCTGCCCATCCTCTTAGATATCTGACATGCGTCCTCATATCTTTCTTAAGCTGCATGTCCTCTTTCCCCTGCAGTCCTTTTCCACATTGAATTATTTTCTTCAGTATCCCACTGCAGGTAAACTGCATCTCTAGCTTCTTATAGGTTCCCACGTTACCAATGGCATAGCTGCAGCATTTCTTACTTTGACTTGCCACATCGTTGTCCTTCCTGATTTGCTTTTTTAATTTTCTTTCTTCTGTCTCTCGGCTGTTTCCATCTTTGTTCCTTCATTTGCCCAATCCTATTTCTTTCGTTACATTATTTCTTTGACTTTTCTCATAGATCAAACCTTATGTCAAATAAAGGGCTGATTTCCACATTCATTTCTCTTCCTCCTCCTCTAGCCCCATGGCATTGAGGTCCTTGTCTCATTCTGTTCCTACTCACTAGAACTTTCTTCCATCTCTCCCCATCTGTCTTTGTACCTTATCCTCTGCCTTATTATTTCTGTCTTCTTCCCCTTAACTAGAGGGCTGTAATCGTATTTATCATATATCGTAATTAATAGTTATTTTGAGAAAATGTCACCATCTTCACAGCCTGGGGGTGACTTTACTCATTTAAATCATGACTGTTGAAAATATCTACATGCAGCACATCTGTCTGCATGGCATTCATTACCGAGGTGCAGGAAAATGTCACATTTATGGCTGCATCTTGGCTGTCCTGCATAAACCTAAGTCCGTTATCTACACCAGTATAGAGAAGATACACTGGCTTTACTTATTATTTTATTTATTTATTTTACATTTGTTAACCGGGGGTGTTTGACTGAGCCGAAAAGGCCCTTTTTCAGCAGAGGCCCGGGGAGAAAAGCTCCACAAAGTAAAATTACAGACACATTTAGTTATTTAGACATGATCAGTATACACACAAATTACAGGAGACATGTTTTTACAGTGGTATGCGGCACATAAACAGTTACAGTGGAGAGAACAAACAAAAAAATATTAATTTTAAAAATAAAGGTAATTAATAGATTTGTGGTGTACAGCTGAAATTTGGAACATAGGTAGAATACATACATAGTACACAGGTACAGTACATGCATTGTAGATTAGCCAGTGTTTGTGAGTAAGATTGAAAACTATTATCAAGTGCTCTAGATTTTGTATGTATGTGTTATCCGCTTTCACTAGCCTGGGGAGCAATCATGGCACTGCCAACTTTCTTTGAGACGTTGCCTGATGAGGTCTTTAAAGGAGGCTTTGGATGATGTGTTTTGCATGCTTGTAGGGACAGAGTTCCATTTTTGTAGCCACTGAACTACTATATAGTGCATCTCCAAAGCTATTGTAGCTGTTGGTGACTTCTAGTAGTAGTTTGCTTGATGATCTAAGAGGCCTTTTGGCTGAGTGATGTTGTACTAGGTTTTTAAGGGCAGGACACTTATTGGGAAGGTAATAGATAGAATGACAGAGGCAGAGCTGATTGTAGGTTAGGCAGTTCAAACCAGTGGAGCTGTCTCAAAGCAGTACAGTGATGAGTTCTATATGAGCAATTTGCAGCAAAGCAGGCAATTCTGTTATAGCAGGCTTCCATTTTGCTTAGTTCAGTTTTGTTGAGATTAGACAGAATGGGAGATGCATAGAGTAGGGTGGATAGAAGTTGGGAGCGAGCAATGGCTGATCTTGTGTTGTTGGTAAGAAATGGTTTGATACGGTAGAGCGACCCCAGTTTGGCATGTACTTTTTTAATAGTTAAGTTGAGATGACTATCAAATTTTAGGTGGGAGTCTATGGTTATTCCCAATAGCTTAGCCTGTGCCACTGGAGCAATTGGAGTAGCATTAGTGAATTGACTGTTAGTGTTTTTGTTAGAACTGGTTATAATCATAAGCTGAGTTTTCTTTGGATTGAGGATAGGTTGGGCTTTAGTAAGGTAGTTTTCAATGCCAGAGAATGCTAGTTGAGTTGTTTGCAGGAGGGTGGGAATGTTTTGTGCAGCACAGATTAAGGTAGTATCATCTGCATACTGAATTATAGATGCATGCTCTGTGGAGGTATGGAGGTCATTTGTGAAGACTGTGAATAGTAGTGGTCCTAAGATAGAACCCTGTGGGACTCCTATAGTTATGAGCAGCTGAGGAGAGAGATAATTTTCCCATTTCACAGCTTGGTACCTGTCAGTTAAGTAGCTTTGGAACCAGGTAAGAGTGGAATTTGATAGATGATATTGGTTTAGTTTGTTTAGCAGGATTTGGTGTGAGACTGTGTCAAATGCTTTGGACATATCCAAAAAAAGAGTTGACACTTGTAGGCCTTCATTTTTGAGACAGTTTACTGTGTCTGTGAAGCAGAGGAGGGCTGTAGTGGTACTATGGGCAGATCTGAAACCATGCTGAGTAGGTGACAGGATGTTGCTGTCTAGGAGATAGTTTAGCATCTGGGTATGGATGCATTTTTCTAGGATTTTGGCCAGGGGGGAGAGTAAAGCAATGGGTCTGTAGTTATTAAGTTCAGTGGAGGTCACGCCTTTATGTATGGGTATAACATAGGATATTTTCCAGAGTTTGGGCACATAGTTTTCAACAATTGATCTGTTTATGAGAGTGGAGATTGGGACAGCAAAAGAATCTGCTGTGAGTTTCAAGAAATAGCTGGGGAGTAGGTCGGCTGCTGTTGATGAGGTTTTTAGTTTGGAGAGCATGCTTTTGATTGAAGCGGTGGGACCTGATGTTCTTCGTCTTCCCTTGCTGCAGTCCTGACTATTGGGTATAGTCCGCGTCCCAGTCGGCCCGAATACCAGAGTATAAGGCTGACGTCGGTCATGGCGCCTTAGACTGACGTCAGTACGTCAGGGTACTAATGCGCATGACCGGCGTCATTTCCTCAGTCTTTTTTGCCGCATGGTCCGATGCAGAAGCAATTTTGCGAGTGCAGGTTGGCGTTCTGAGATTTTCCGAAACCGGAGTTTCAGACCGAAAACAGAGTTGGCTAAGTAACCCCGTTGGGGAACATTTTGGTTTTTTCTTGCCTCAGTATTTAACCGGATGTCAGAAAAAGTGAATAACTGTATTTCTTGTGGGAAGCAGATACCGCATAGGGATTATCATACATTGTGTATACCTTGTTTAGGGCCTGAGCACGACGTTGTTGGTTGCCGCTCTTGTGCTAGATTTAACAAGCGCACTATTAAGAGGAGGCTTGATTGTGCTAGGTTAGTGTTTGGGAAGCGTTGCAATTATAATATGCCGCCGGATGCTCCGGCGCCTGCTTCATCCAAGAAGCGCAAGGACAAAACAGTGAAGCCTAGGGGTGAGGAACCGCAGTCCCGGACGCCGGTCCTTTAGAAGGCTCAGGGAGCCAGAGGTTTTGCCAGGAGTCTCTATGGAGTCTCAGGCAGATACTTTACTGTTACAGGATGTGCCCTCTCAGGAGGTAGGCCAGGCTGAGGGGCTTCTCAGGTAACTGTTCTTCCCTCTCTTCCCAAGGTAGTTAGGGCCTCTCCTTCTGTTGCCAAAGCTTCTTTTAGAGGTAGGCCAAGTTCAGCTTCTGTGGGGCTTCTCCTAGCATTTCGGGCTCTGTGCCTAAGAAACATATGCTTAAAATGGCAGAAGATTTGATTACTCTGATTAGAGGTTCTATGCCCCACCTGATAAGAGGCCTAGGGTGGAACAGGAGTTTGATAGTTTTGAACAGTGTTCACAGGCTTCAGAGTCTTCTGTGGAAGACTTGCAAGAGTTTCCTACTTATTCTGATTCTGATGTGGATGATTCCACTCCTTCAGCTTCTCCTCCTGAGGATTTTTCATTTTCAGAGACTCTTCACTCCATGAGGGAGCACTTTAAATGGGAAGGCCAAGATTACTCTGACTCCAGAAAAAGGCTTAGGGAATTCTTGTTTTGCCCCAGCATAGGCCCTTAGCTATTCCTCCTGTGTTGAATGTGGTGGAGGATGTTTTGCAGAGGCTTCTCTGAACCCTGACTCCTTGCCTCCTGCTCCTGTTAAGCCTGATAGGTATTATAGGGTGCCCAAGCTCATAAGTATTTGTTTAAGAGTCCCAGGGCGGACCCAGAAACTGTTTCTCAGGGGCCTAAAGGTGTTAAAGCTTCTGTGGTTAAAAATCCTGTACCCTCTGATAAAGAGGCAAGGGCTTTGGATAGGTGGGGTAAGAAAGTATATACTTCTTCCACTCTAGCCATGAGGGCGTTGAATTGTCAGTTTCATATGCTGAAATATCAAAATTATCTCCTTTCACAATTGAAATCTAAGGTGGATGCTTTGGCGGAAGGTATTGAGTGTAAAGAATTGCTGGATTTGGTTCATGTGTCTGAACAAGTGGGTAAGCATTCTTTGCAGTGTGGTTTTGATGCTGTTCAGGCCTCCTCGAGGGTGGCTGCTACTAGTTCTGTTCTTCGCAGACATGCCTGGTTGAAGGATCAGAATTTAGCTGAGCATGTTAAGACTAGGATTTTGGATGCTCCTTTACAGTCTGATGTGTTGTTTGGACCGCCTGTGGAAGCAGTTTTAAAGAAAATGGAGGACAAAGCTAAGTCTATGCAGACTGTTAAAGATTTTTGCAGGTGCAGCCTCCAAGTTTAGTAGAAATTGGCCTGCTAAGGGGTGGACATATCCTGCTTATGGTTCCCAGTCTAGGGGTAGGTCTAGACGTGGTAGGGGCAGGGCTCAAGGTTCGTTTAGGCCTAGATCAGACAGTTCACCTGCTCAGACTTCTGGTGAGGGCAGGGTCAGTCCTTTCGTAAGCAGAACCAATGACCTGCCTTTTCAGCTGCCAGTGGACTCTCGTCTGGCAGCTCCTTTGGGAGGAAGATTGTCTCTTTTCAAAGAAAATTGGGATTTAATCACTCAAGACAGATGGGTGCTGGATATTATTCATCACGGTTACAGATTTTATTTCCACACAATGCCCCCTTTCAAAGGCATGCCAGATGTTCCTCCTCCACAAAGAAAAGAGGCTCACAAGCAAGTTTCTCAGTTACTCCAGATAGGGGCCATTCAGCCAGTCCCTGTATCAGAAAGGGGCTTCGATTTTATTCTCGCCTGTTCCTAGTACCAAAGAAGGGGAACACGTGGAGACCAATTCTGGATTTATCTATCCTCAACACTTATCTGGACATTCCCAAGTTCAAGATGTTGACGTTACAGCAACTGTTACCTCTGCTGGGCAAGGATCACTGGATGGTAACTTTGGATCTCAAGGAAGCTTACCTTCATGTGCCTATAAGGCTAAGTTGCAGAAAGTATCTGCGGTTTCGAACTGGAGATTTTCATTATCAGTTCTCTGCATTGCCCTTTGGCTTATCTACTGCCCAGAGTATTCACAAAGGTTCTGGCTCCAGTGATAGCTTACTTCAGGCTTCAAGGCATTCAAATCTATCCTTACTTGGACGACTGCCTGATTCTGGCTCAAGAAAAGGAACACCTTCTACAGCATCTGGAATATGTCATAGCAGTGCTAAGATGCCTAGGGTATTCTGTGAACGAAATAAAGTCCAGTCTAGTACCCTCTCAAGACATGTGCTTTCTGGGTGTGAGACTGAATACAGCAGCTCAGATGGCCTTTTAACCCCGGACAAACAAAAGAGTCTGTCACTTTACTTCCATCAACTATCTCATCAGTCCGTGCTGACTGCAAGGACAGTCCTTCAAGCATTAGGGTTCATGGCATCTTGTATTCTGGTGCTTCCCAATGCCAAACTGCATATGAGGAAGCTGCAATGGTATCTCAAAATGTATGGACACAGCACTGCCAAGATTTGGACACTGTCATTCAAATAATACCTTGCCTTCAAAAGGAATTCTTGTGGTGGGCTCAGGAATGTCACCTAAACAAGGGACTCTCTGTGACCCGCCAGAGGCGAGTCAGATTTTAACGACAGATGCCTCGGACACTGCTTGGGGAGCTCATCTAAATGGAAAGTGGATACAAGACAAGTGGCCTGCCAGACTACAGCATCTACATATCAACATGAAGGAGATGTTAGCAGTCCAGTTTGCATTGATGGCGTTCAAGGAGTTACTTCTTCCAGGGCAGGTGTTGATTCTGACAGACAACACAACTGTCATGTGGTACATCAACAAGCAAGGGGGAACACATTCTTATCCTCTATGCAGGCAAGCAATGATTTTATGGGAGACTGCGTTAAGCCTGCAACTGACTCTTCAGGCAAGGTTTCTGCCAGGAGCACAGAACTCCTAGCAGATGTATTAAGCAGACAAATCATGGATCCCCACGAGTGGAAACTGGATCTTCATGTATTTCAGAAATTGACAGTGTCATGGGGAACTCCAGACATAGATCTGTTCGCTTCTCCACTAAACCACCAGCTGCCAAAGTATTGCACAAAGGGGTTTCATCACACAGCTTGGAAAGTGGATGCTCTGTCTTTCAGTTGGAAAAACCTTCATGTCTATGCCTTTCCACCTCTACCTCTTCTTCCAAAGGTATTACTAAAGGTCAGACAAGACAGGCCAAGGATGATTTTGATAGCTCCAGATTGGCCTCGGCAACACTGGTACCCACTTCTAAGGAGTCTTGTAAAGAAGCCTCCATGGCCTTTACCTCTGATTCCTCATCTGTTATCTCAGAAGGACGGTCATCTGCTCAATGTCAAGCTTCAATCTCTTCATCTCACAGCTTGGCATATTCTGTGTTGAAGCACGGTAGGTCTCAGCTTCCTCAACAAGTTTTAAATGTGATTATGGAAGCTAGAAGGCCTAGTACTAGGAGAGTGTACGCAGAAAAATGGAAGAGATTTTATTTTGGAGTACAGCAAAGAATTTGGAGATTTCAGAGCCTAATTTGAGTGTGGCTCTTCAATATCTTACTGAATTATTGGACAAAGGTTTGTCCTTCTCTTCCATAAAGATTCATGCTGCAGCAATTTCAGCTCACTATGATTGTGACCCACCTTTGTTTTCGCATCCTTTGTTCAAGCAGTTTCTTAGAGGGGCAAAGAATATAAGACCCCCACGTAGAGCTCCTACTCCTGCTTGGGATCTCAATTTTGTGTTGGAAAAACTTACTCTACAACCTTTTGAGCCTGCAGCTACTGCTGAATTGAAATATTTGTCATGGAAGACTGCTTTTCTGTTGGCTATTACTTCTGCAAGAAGGGTGTCTGAGTTGCAGGCCCTTATGGCAGTAGAGCCCTTTTTGGTTTTCCATAAGGACAGGGTTTCATTACGTACTAATCCTTCCTTTATGCCGAAGGTGGTTTCTAGTGTGGCTTTAAACCAAACTATTCATTTGCCTACGTTTTTTGCAGATCCTCAAAATAAAGGGGAAAAGATTTTGCACACTTTAGATGTACACAGGCAATTGCGTTATTATTTGAGCAGGACTAAAGATTTTAGGCAGTCTCAGCAGTTACTTGTTTCTTTTGCTTTGAGTTCACAGGGCAAGCCTGTGTCAAAACAAACTATTTCTAGGTGGATTGGCTTTTGCATTGCATTTTGTTATTCCCATCATGGCAAAGAGGTTCCAGCTGGGATTAGGCCTCATTCCACTAGGGCTACTGCCACTTCAACAGCATTTCTAAGGGGTGGCAACTAAGGATATTCTGGAAGCAGCTACTTGGAGTTCAGTGCATACTTTCTCTAGGCATTATCACCTGCCTATATACTCTAAGACTAGAGCTGGTTTTGCCACAGCTGTTTTACAAGGCATGTTGTCAGCTCCTGCTACTTTATAATTTGCCAGCCTCCCTTACCTCTGCTTTGGGATTCTACCCAATAGTCAGGACTGCAGCAAGGGAAGACGAAGAACATAGTACAGTTTTGTACCTACCATAAATGTAGATGTTCGAGGATTCCCTTGCTGCAGTCCAATTTACCCTCCCTCCTTCCCTCTGTGTTTCAGGGTGGTTGTGTATGTGAGTTTACATGCTTATACTTTTTGTATATATATTACTGTATATATTGTACATGTTTATTGGTGCAGGTTGTTTTTGGGACTTGTCTTTTTGGGTCTTCTGACATCTGGGGCAAGAAAAGACTGAGGAAATGACGCCGGTCATGCGCATTAGTACCCTGACGTACTGACGCCAGTCTAAGGCGCCATGACCGACGTCAGCCTTATACTCTGGTATTCGGGCCGACTGGGACGCGGACTATACCCAATAGTCAGGACTGCAGCAAGGGAATCCTCAAACATCTACATTTATGGTAGGTACAAAACTGTACTTTTTGAGGGTAAAGCTTGCATTAGTGTTATTTGTGTTGGGGGGGATAGTGAGGAAGGGACTTTCCTGTGATACTAAGGATAGAATTGAGTTCACAAAGTGGGAGTTGAATTGTGTTTCGATGGGAACTTTAGTGTCAGGGGTGGTTGGTTTGGGGGTAGCCTTTTGGGTGGATTTTAGTAGCTGGTTTACATTTTTCCAAAATTTTTGCGGGTTGTGTTGGTATTTAGTTTGTAATGTTGTGTAGTAGGAATTTTTGTCCAGCCTAATGCATTTTTTTGCACGGTTGCGCAGTTCTTGGTACTTAGTTAGGCTTTGTGTTTCTTTGTTTTTTGATAGTAAAGCCAGGCAGTGTCTCTGGACTTGAGGATTTGTTTGGTTTTTTTACTGAGCCAGGGGTTTGTAGAGGTTCTAACCTTGATTTTGCACAATGGAGCGACAGTGGCTAGGTGTTGTAGAAATGTTTTGTTGAAATATGCTACAGCGTGGTCAAGTGGGAGGGTTTTTAAGGGGGTCCAGTCACAGTTACAAAGTAAAGTGTTGAGGACCTCAGGAGAGAATTTTTTTGTGTTTCTAGTGGATATATAGTTAGTGGTTTTGCATATGCTTGTTCTACTACGTATAAAGTATATTATGTTGTGGTCACTTAAGGTGTCTGGGAGACTGCCTGTGTGAGGGTACAATGTGGGGTTGTTAGTTAGGACCCAGTCAAGGAAGGATTCCCTTTTAGATTTTTTTCATCACATCTAGTTGGAATTTGGACTAGCTGCTGGTAGCCATGGAGATTTATTAGATTACTTGGTGGTTCTGATATACAGGTGAACCAATCTAGGTTGAAGTCCCCCAGAATAAGGGTTTCTTGTGAGTATGTGGAAGAACACCAGGATAAGAAGTCTTCAAGGCTAGCAGATGTATTACCAGGTGGAATATAGATCACAATTGTGGTGATGACCTTTTTAGGGTGAAGTTGAAGTTGTGAGATAAGTATGTCCCAATTATTGGGGGAGGGGTAGGAGTTTGGTAATTGACAGACCGTTAAGTTTGACTTGTACAGTAAGGCAGTTCCACGCCCTTTACAAAGTGGTCTGTGTTGTCTAATGATATTGTAGCCAGTAGGGAGAACTTCTGAGTTAGCTATGTTTTTATTTAGCCAGGTTTCTGTTAATGCAACTATGTCTGGGGAGTAGTGTGCTATTGTGGCCTGGAGTTCAGGTATTTTATTTTTGATACTTCTAATATTAATATTTAGCATTAAAAGATGGTTGGTTTTGCTGCTGTTGTTGATTTGCCCAGGGATGAAGAAAGTGGGGATGTTATGTTCTGACATTTGTGTTAGAACAGTTTGAGTTGGACAAGGTGGATTTGGGCCTGGGTTGGGGTGGATATCCCCACTTATGGTGAGCCTGGAGTTAAAATGGTTATACAGATGTTGGAGTTTGGTGAGGAGTGTGAGAAAGTATTGTGTTTTTTTGGAGTAGGAATGAGAGCATATGTGTTTAGTCCTGAATTGGTCCGTTATGTAGTTCTTGAATAACTGTGGGCAGATATTATTATAATGCATGGTGTCTGTATACGAGAGTGCATAATGCTGTGTTGTGCTACTAAGTTTAGGGATATTGCTAGAGTGATAACTTGTGGTGTTGTAAAGAATTATGAGAAGACAGACTAGACTTAGTTGCGTGATAGTCATGGTTATAAAGTTTAAGTTGTTTCTAGGTGGGGGGTTTGAATAGGAATTATAGGGTTGCACTATATGTGGATGGGGAAGTCGTGTGGGTGATGTAAAAAATGCCTAGTGGGAATGAGAGTGATTGGGAGTATTTTGTGTGGAGCAAGTTGGTGTGGTATAATGTGATATGACTTGAGGAGCTGTGATTGGTGGAGGTGATGTGAGGACGAGCTGTGGGTGTGGCTGTGATTACTATAAATGTAGAGGTAGTGGGGGCGGGAGGGAATAGGGGGCAGGGCAGGGGAGCGGAGGGAGCCCGAGCATTAGCGAGGGCGAACGGAGCGGGGCAGAGCCAACCAAGACAAAAGAAAAAGTAAGTATTATTTTACAAATCTGAACACTTTTAAAAAGGTTTACTGTTCATTACTATGGTAAAGTATTGCCGCCAACAAATGTCTACTCTTTTATGACTGCACATTTTAAACATTGACTGAGGTTATTCAAAAGTGTAACGCATTTGCAAACTGCACTTAATATTAGAAATCCATACTTGTTTTTTTCCCCTCATATATCTCATGTGTGGTATGATAGAAATTGTTTTGGCGTTTCCTGTGATGAATATACATCTCATCTTAAGTTGCTTCCTGGATTATATCCATTGCTTGCCATGGCTACCTGTGACCGGAAATAGAATGACATAAGTGTAAGAAAGTGAATGAAATGTCAAGTCGCAGATCGATCTCCAAACTTTCTTGTTGGATTATGCCAAAAACACCCATGGTGCAGACATTTGTACTCTCTGAACTCTTCCTCAAAAAAATCAAACCAATGCAGAGCAGATGTTTTAATGCTGTTATAAGTATCCCCAAATACTCACACAAATAAAAATATAAATGCCTATTAAGGTAAGGTCTAGTGTACTGGCACTGCCAGTAAAGTTTTTCTTAAAAAATCCTGACCACCTTCACTTCTAGCACTGTTCTGTATTCTAGCTAAATAGCATTCATAGATTCATAGGTTGGTACGCTAGGCTTTCGGCCCTAGGGCCTATACAAGCCTAGCCATAACAATTCCCTGGATATTTCTTCCCACAATATTTACTTCTCTGGACCCCTGTCTAGCAGGGCGACTCACATGATTCCCGGGGTGAATTTCCTATCTCCCATCCAATCATCAAGGTTCCTTTTGAAGAGGTCCAAGGAGGCCCTCTGCTTGACATGTATGGGCAGTCTATTCCAGAGTATGGGGAGTCTCTGGGTCAGGAACCTATCCCTCCAGCATGTTTTGTTTATTGTGATGACAAGGTTTAGATCCCTGGAGTATGTGGCTCTGAGTGATTGGGATTTCTTTAAGTGGAGCATGTCCAACAGCTCAGGGTTTGACATGGCCTTGTAGTATTTCTGTGGCCTCTCCAGCTGTTGCAGATGTCTTGTGAGGTACATACCAAATGGGGCATTATACTCTATAATGGGTCTAATGAGAGATGAGTACAGTGGGACAATGACTTCCTTTTTTCTGGATGAAAAGCCCTTAGTGATGAGTTGTGCCACACAGAAGGAGTTCCTGACTGTTGTGGTGATGTGGTTATCGAAAGTGAGACCACTGTCCACCTGTGCCCCTAAGTGTCTCATCACACATTCGATGTTTAGTGTACTGCCACCTATGTGGTAATTCATGGGCACATGTTTTTTTCCAAAGGGGATAACTATACATTTCTTGGCATTAAGCTTGAGCCCATGGCTCTGGCACCAGGCATCTGTTTCTGTAAGGCCCTTTTGTAGAATATCCACATCATTTGGGGATTCAATAATGGCTCCCAGTTTGCAGTCATCTGCAAACTTTGTTAGCCAGAGTCCCTTAGTGTTGGCCTGTACTTCAGAGAAGTAGATGCCAAACAAGAGTAATCCCAGGACTGAACCCTGAGGTACTCCACTTGTCTGGAGCTGGATTTAGAGTCAGCTACTTTTACAGTCTGAGTTCTGTCAGTAAGCCAGTTGGCAATCCATCGAGTGACATAAGGATTTATGCCCAACGTAGTAAGTTTATCTATGATTCCAGAGTGGGGGGATGGTGTTGAAGGCCTTGGCGAGGTCCAGATAGGCTGTGTGGACCAACTTACCCTCATCCACAGCTCTGGAGACTGATTCGAAGAAGTCAGTCAGGTTCAGGAGACAAGATTGGCCCTTCACAAATCCAAACTGGGTGGGGTCAAGTGTTTGAAGGTTGCCAAAGTCTTTGTTTATAAGTTCCATAATAATGCATTCCATGCCCTTGCAGATCAGGCTTGTCAGACTGATGGGATGGTAGTTCCTGGGATCCAAGGTGGATCCCCCCTTGTGGAGTGGGATAACTGTAGCTGTGCACCACTCAGTGGGCATGACACCTGAGGTGAGGCTATGATTAAACATGACACCTAGGTGAGGTGCCAGTTCATTTTGTAGTTCATGTAGTACACAGCCTGGGATGTCCTCTGGTCCCATGGATGCTGTATTCTTAGCTTTGGAAAGTGCGGTTTCTACCTGTGTTGCTGTGATTACCGGAATTTGGCAATCTTCTGGTATTGAGATGGGCCCTTTGGGGGTGAGAGGGGGGTGAAGTTGGCACTAAATCGATCTGCCAGGATATTGTCAATATTCTTGGGATCAATATATTTAATGCCATTATGCTGAAGCTCAGAGCAGATCTGAGCATTGCCATTTAGATTCTTGACATAACTATAGAATGCCTTGTGGTTGTCTTTGGAATCTTTGGCAATTTTATTTTCGTAACTAGGTGTTGAGGATTTTATGAGGGATCTCAGCTTCTTACTGAGGCTGGTGAGGGAGTTTTTTGCATCCTGGGATCTTCCTCTTTTCTGCAACAGTTTCTTCCTTTTGTTGTATAGTTTGTTTATAGCAGGGGACCACCAGATTGGCTTCCTTTTTTTGGAGGAGAGCATCTTGGTTCTATATGGGATGGCACGATTCATGCACGAGTGGATGTGCTCGTACAGTGACTTAGTGTAGGATTCTGCAGTCAAACTTTCAGATCCCGTCTGCATGGGTGTCATGAAGTTTGTCACTTCTGACTTCAGTGGCATGAAGTTGGCTTTGGAGAAGTTTTTAGTGGGGGGTGGGGATGGGATGTGGATGTCAAGGGTGATTTGCTTATGGTCAGACCTGACCAATGAGGGGGTGACCACTGGTGTGAAGCATCTATCTCCCATGTTGGTAATGACCAGGTCTAGGATATTGGAGCCCCTGGTGGGACAATGGATTAGTTGATCCAGGGCATTGGAATTTATGAATTCTAAGAACTGTTGGGAAAAGAATTTGGTACCCAAGTAGTTTTTCCAGTTAATGGCAGGGTAGTTGAAATAACCCAGTATTAGGGTGGTTGGTTGTATCTTAATATTTTCCAGTATGTTTAGAAAGGTGTAGTGAGAATCTTGGGGCATGGTGGGGGATCTGTAGCAAGCTACAATTTGGATTGCAGTCTTACCTAGTGTTAGTTGCACCTGGAGAATTTCAGATGTATTGTGTTGGGCAACTAGCCTGGAGGTGTGAATATCCTTGGTGAATATGGACACTCCTCCACCTTTAGTGTTTTGGTCTTGGTTTTGTGGCCGAAAAGTGTGGTAAGAGTTGTAGACTGGTATTGCATTCCATTAGATTCTCTGGAGCCTTGAATCAGGTCTCAGTTACTGCACAGATGTTCTCCATTTTTAGGAGTGCCTTGAGAGAGTGCATTATGAGGTTTAGATTTCTAGCATTACCTTCAGATTTTGCATGCTTGTATCTGTTACGGTGGTGGTTTTGTCCTTTGAACCTTGCATTCCCTAAAATTGCACTAATCCAAAACATTTCTATTACTTTGCAAGGGTAAGATAAATCTGAGGCTTAGCAACTCATTTCTTCACCTGGAGATCCTGGAAATAATTCTATTTTATTGTATGCCTTTATACTGACTACACATCTGGTGCAAAATACATCATTCTTTCTGAAGTTTGTCTATTTTTATGCTCTGTTCTGTATAACTGGCAGCTTGAGATTTTCTACTGAAATGAACATAGCGTCTTCTAATGAACATAGAGTAGGCAGATAAGCAAAGTGGATTTCGAACTATTGTGTTTGCTTTGCAGACAAAAAAGATGCTTTGAGTAACTCTCTGGATACAAATGATTTGCAAGATGATGAAATACAGAAAAAGGAACTTGTAAGAAATGTTCACATACTTGATGGCTATATTTCCTACTTCAGACTTCCTGGCTCTTCATTGCTAAAACTAGCTGTTTATACACTTTTAATTAATTAGGTAAGCAGACTCATCTCAGGTGTCTTTTGGTAAAGCAAGTTTATCTTTAGATAATCTTTTTTTTTTTTTTTGCTCTTAGACAAAGCATTATCTAATAGTGTGATTTCCTTGGAACCAAATACTTTGCAAGTAGAGTCAGAGGGAAATCAGTCAAACATAAGATGGTAAAATAAACTTCGTTAGCAGCTCCCTATTCTATATCATAGAATGTCACTGCACATCTGACCATGAGAGCAGGTATGAAGTGGTGGAAGAGTCCAACATGCAGGATTTTGTATAAATTGTGAATGTTAACCCAAACCAGGGATTAGAGATAATAAAGTGCTTACTACTTCAGCTGTACTACTAGGATAAAGAGCTGGTATACCACCACATCACTGTTCTGAAAAGTGAATCACTCCTTGAACTGGGAGATACAGAAGGAACTGGTCATACCAGAGATATGCAATGAAGCAACTGAAATGTGGTATGTCATACCTATCCATGCACACATTTTTCGCTGGATGGATGGATGGATGGTTGGATGGATGGATGGATGGATGGATGGATGACTGGCTGACTGGCTGGATGGATGAACAGATGGATAGATAACTGGTTGGCTGGATGGATAGATGGATAGATGAATGGATATACCCCCATTGCTGATCACTAGTCTGACCAGTGCCTGTTATCATAGGAAGAGAAATCCATCAAACCACAACCTCTTTTTCCATTATTAACACATGAGTTCAGGAAGTCATTTCATCAGTGACAATCATCTGGAGCCAATGTTTGTATTGCCAGGTAGCTAGCCCTGCCATGGCTGCTCTTCCATAGCACACACTCACAAGCACATTGACCCTGTTGGTCAATTTACAGTGTCCAATCCACCTATTGCATGTCTTTGGAATGTGGGAGGAAACTGGAGCAACCAGACGAAACCTATACAAATGCAGGGATGGCACGCATACTGTGCCCAGCAGAGAATTGAACTGGACAACCTCTTGCTGTGAGGTGATAATGCTATCTGTTGTGCCACTGTGCTGCCCCAATAATGGGAAGAGAAATATAATTAGAAAAAGGTATCATCACTGGTAGGACTGAAGGTCAGCAAAAAGACAAAGTCTGGGAAAGCAATGGACTGATACCATAACTGCAGCCATGGTTGCCCTACTGTCAATGGACTGATACCATAACTGCAGCCATGGTTGCCCTACTGTCAATGGACTGATACCATAACTGCAGCCATGGTTGCCCTACTGTCAATGGACTGATCCCATAACTGCAGCCATGGTTGCCCTACTGTCAATGGACTGATCCCATAACTGCAGCCATTGCTGCCCTACTGTCAATGGACTGATCCCATAACTGCAGCCATGGTTGCCCTACTGTCAATGGACTGATCCCATAACTGCAGCCATGGTTGCCCTACTGTCAATGGACTGATCCCATAACTGCAGCCATGGTTGCCCTACTGTCAATGGACTGATCCCATAACTGCAGCCATGGTTGCCCTACTGTCAATGGACTGATCCCATAACTGCAGCCATGGTTGCCCTACTGTCAATGGACTGATCCCATAACTGCAGCCATGGTTGCCCTACTGTCAATGGACTGATCCCATAACTGCAGCCATGGTTGCCCTACTGTCAATGGACTGATCCCATAACTGCAGCCATGGTTGCCCTACTGTCAATGGACTGATCCCATAACTGCAGCCATTGCTGCCCTACTGTCAATTGACTGATACCATAATTGCAGCCATGGTTGCCCTACTGTCAATGGACTGATCCCATAACTGCAGCCATGGTTGCCCTACTGTCAATGGACTGATCCCATAACTGCAGCCATGGTTGCCCTACTGTCAATGGACTGATCCCATAACTGCAGCCATGGTTGCCCTACTGTCAATGGACTGATCCCATAACTGCAGCCATGGTTGCCCTTCTGTCAATGGACTGATCCCATAACTGCAGCCATGGTTGCCCTACTGTCAATGGACTGATCCCATAACTGCAGCCGTGTTTGCCCTACTGTCAATGGACTGATACCATAATTGCAGCCATGGTTGCCCTACTGTCAATGGACTGATCCCATAACTGCAGCCATGGTTGCCCTACTGTCAATGGACTGATCCCATAACTGCAGCCATGGTTGCCCTACTGTCAATGGACTGATCCCATAACTGCAGCCATGGTTGCCCTACTGTCAATGGACTGATCCCATAACTGCAGCCATGGTTGCCCTACTGTCAATGGACTGATCCCATAACTGCAGCCATTGTTGCCCTACTGTCAATGGACTGATCCCATAACTGCAGCCATGGTTGCCCTACTGTCAATGGACTGATCCCATAACTGCAGCCATGGTTGCCCTACTGTCAATGGACTGATCCCATAACTGCAGCCGTGGTTGACCTACTGTCAATGGACTGATCCCATAACTGCAGCCGTGTTTGCCCTACTGTCAATGGACTGATACCATAATTGCAGCCATGGTTGCCCTACTGTCAATGGACTGATCCCATAACTGCAGCCATGGTTGCCCTACTGTCAATGGACTGATCCCATAACTGCAGCCATGGTTGCCCTACTGTCAATGGACTGATCCCATAACTGCAGCCATGGTTACCCTACTGTCAGTGATTAGATGTCTGACTGAAGAAAGAACATAGTTTAGGACAGCTACAATAGTTTCAAGAAGAGCTGACCTTGACTCAATGGAACTAACAGCAAAAGCATGCCATATGCAAGGAATGTTTACCCATCTTCTATTGTCGTCATGACATATTTCTTCATTACTGTCACTTCTTGTTCATTCCAAGTTCTGTAGTCAAAAATGTAATGTGAAATCAACGAGTTACAGAAATGAGACTAAAATATAGAGAACAAATTATAAATGTACTATCATAGTTAGATATTTTCCATAATTTATTTTTTATTTCTAGAAAAATGCATTGTTTTCTCCAGTCAACAGGTATGAGCAGAAATTATATGAACTTTAGACTATTTTTAGAATTATTGTGCAGTATCTCAAAATGTGTATTTGCCTGTGAACTCTAATTGACAATAAGCAAACTATGTATGATACACAGGTAAAAATAATATCTGTAGAGGTCTAAACATGGATAGATATTTTCCACCATGCTTGGTAACTGCTCTTAAACATTGGTTTCTCACTATGAGACTGTCCTCTAAGTTTTTAGTAGTGTTTACTATCTTCCCTATATAATTTGTTCCTAACTAGTGGGCATTACTTATTATCCATAATCTGCTTTGCCTAAATTAATTTAAGATTCATAAGCAAAGTTAGGAGTGCACTGGTGCATAGATCACCTTAATGCACTTCCCATTATCTGGTTGTCTAAATCAATTCCAGAGCCACAAAAACAGCTAATAGTACATTGGTACCTTTAATTATTTTTTTATTTTTATTTATTTTGTTTTTGTTTACTAGGTTTGTCCAACTGGCTTTAATAAGACACCTTTTAAAATGGAGGTCCAGCTAGAAAAGTTCCAACATATTCCAAATATTTTTAAATATACATTCAATAATATACATAAACAGACATTAAATAATATGCATTAACAGTTACACATACATTTGCCAATTAGATTACTTTCAAATAAAACTAGAAGCAGTTATTACAGTATAAAAGATAATTATGCATTAGTAGATGCTGAGCATTTAAAGAGGCATATTAGTGAATTTGTCAGATAGATAATAGATCATGTGATTACTGCTTATAAATTCAAAGAAACTGAGGTGAAGGTAGGGCAGAAAATGTTAATATTGTAATTCAGAGGTTGAGTGTAAAGCCATTTCAGAAACAGTTATATAAATGGCTATAGTGGGGATCAGCAGTGTCACAAAATAATGAATATATCAGGAAGATGTTATTAAATGCAGGTGAAGACTGGTTGTGGGGTATAACATTCTGAAATGAGAGAAATGCACTGACATTATGGCAAGCTGAAGAAAACAGTGGCATTTATTTTGGAGAGGAACAAGAGCAGATCCATCAATTTCAATAGGTGAACTTTTATTTGTGTTTTAAATGAGTTTGTATTCTGAATGGATTTCAGTGATAGTGGGATGTGGT
>NC_056750.1:370594404-370614404 GCF_019279795.1 Protopterus annectens
GACTTTGCATCGTGCAGTAACTTTCTGATATGAAACTGCTTTCCAAATTTAGCTTTTGTCCAGATGAATGTATGTTTAGAATAAGTATTGATGATGTCTTATATTTTTTTAAATGCACAACTTTTGAAAAAAAAAATTTTTATCTCTTGATGTGTTTGGGCTTTACTTGGTATCAGTATTAGATTCCAAAAACACCTCAGGTTAGTCATAGAAAGTGAAAAACTCTTTATTCTGCTAATGGCAGTTTTAGACTCCTAAAACACACAGAATTTTAGTTATTGCTTACCAGTGTCCCACTAAATACAGCTTTAAAGCTGCAGTGTGCGTATTTTACTTCTGTAAGATCATCTACTTTAGAAGACCTACATTCATTATTTTAAATATAAGTTCCTTGCAGAAAAAAAAAACATAGCCTACATTCATACATCTCTGACAAATATGGAATAACAAAATAGGTTGTAGTATCGGGTAGATTTTCAGTATCAGCAGGCATCTGTGGCATTGTACATATCTGTGAGCAAAACTCAAGAAATTACAATATCCCTAAATGTATACTATGAAACAGTCCATGAGTATTCTCTGTACTGGATAACATGAGGAATACATTACTTTTCAAACTGAATTCTGAAGCCTGGTACATAGACTTGTTATGAAATATATGATAATTATAAACAGCATAGTATAGTAAATCTAGAAACCAGATCATAAGAAGTTCTTTGAACATTCTTTATACTGATTAAAATTGAAATCCATCCATCTATGTATAACCTTTTTTCCCAGTTTTGGCTATGGAGTCAGGGTATCTCTGTAAGGCAATACATCCTGTTTTAGCACTTGTGATAGTTAACAAAACAGAGTAAATAAAAACTACCAAAATATTTTGGATCATAAATCTCAAACATACAAAAAAATTAAGCTAAAAAGTTATATCATAACTTCACAGCAGCTTCATAGGTTGACAAGAAGATCTAAAATTAATTTTAATCAAAAATAATATAGGACATTTTACATTCTAAAAATAACATAGAGAGTGGTAGTGAGGAAATTCTGAAAAAATAACTAAAATGTCATACGATGATTTATGTAAATTTAATGTCAGTAATTTAGATATCCATAGCACAGATAATTTGCTTAATAAAATGATGAACATCTAAAACTGTACAATTATTAAATAAAAATATTAATATGGGTAACATTAATGATTGGCTCAGAAACTGAAAAGAAAATACATCACTGGTATTGATGACAGTCTGCCTGAAACTGTTAAACCTTTCTCTAATAATTTAATTAGCATAAATCGGAAAATGTTCAGTAATATTCTTTGAAATAAATTAACATCTTCACCTTGCAAGTATTCTACTACTTTCCTGGTACTTCTCTTTATTGAAACCAATATATACCAGTTTCATTATTAAATGTGATTAATACATTGTCATTTTAACAGAATTAAGGAGTATATTCCTAACCTAACAAAATTTAATGAAACATTGCTAATGTTGCACATTTTAAATAGGTTTACAAATAGCAAATCTTTAAAATATCGCCCGTGTTAAGATTTGAAATGCTGGAGTTTTTTGACAGACAGATGTATATCTAAACTCACTCTTTTATCCTGAGAATGAAGTCTGAATCTATTTTTTGTATGTATTGTATGTAAATTATGGGTACATTTCTTGAACAACTGATAGCAAAGAATGAAAAGGTTCCCATTCTGGTACTTGGTACCTAAATTGCAAGAATTGCTGTTGTCAATAGTTTTCATCCTGCACCTCAAACTTAAGATGGAGCTTGTCTAGAAAGTTTCCCCAAAGAATAATGTACTTTTTGTCATTTATACCACTGAAAAATCTCTTACTTTTTCTTTTGTGTTTCTTAGGGGTGACTGGTTGCCATTACTGTAAGTATCTATTCAATTTTATTGATAATATTAACAAGAAAAAAAAATATTTATTTAACATTTGTTTACTGGGAAATTCCAACTTGAACAAAGACAGTTTTCAGCCAAGACCCAGGGAGAAATGCTCCAGGTGCATGTCTTTGAAATGTGGGAGGAAACTAGAGTACCTGGAGAAAACCCACATGCATGCAGGGCGGACATGCAGACTCTGCGCAGAAGGCACTCCAGCCAAAAATTGAACCAGAGAATCTCTTCCTGTGAGGCAACAATGCTACCATGCATTGCACCGTCCTCCCATAAAATTATTTTACAGTATCTAGTATATTTAACAAAGAATAATTTTAATTGTTAATTTTAATTATTAGCCCTTTATCAAATGACTATGACATTTGCATAAGTTTTGTAGCTCACTTCATGTTACATGATAAATGCATGTTATTTGTCAGCAATATAGTTGGATCACATCAATATATGATGAATAGCAGAAGAAAAATAAACATGCAAGAAAAATAAAATCAGAAGTCATGCATCTTGTAACAGAATTAGAGTGCAAATCTCCAAACTATTGTATTATTTATTATTATTATTGCTGTTGTTATTGTTTGGATCACCCCCAGGCTTAGCAGGATTTATCCA
This sequence comes from Protopterus annectens, assembly GCF_019279795.1. Taxonomy (NCBI): domain Eukaryota; kingdom Metazoa; phylum Chordata; order Ceratodontiformes; family Protopteridae; genus Protopterus; species Protopterus annectens. Next base: position 370,596,938 of record NC_056750.1, read on the forward strand.
GTAACCAACAGATAAAACACAAAACATGTGAGGAAAAACATATTAGCAAAACATACTTAACTTTAAGATTTGTTACATCTGTCAGAGAGCTGACATTTCAACCTTTGTATTCTGCCATACAGTTCTGTATATAGCCTTTCAGGCTGACTAGATCAGAACAGGCTTAAACAGCTTGGCACAGAGATAATTTAGATTCCCAGTTACAGTAATTGTTGTAGTCCTCACTTAGCAGTCAATAAGGAGTCTTTCTACATTCAGAACACAGATTTCATAATGACTGCTGCCATTGAAATAGTGACTTGACTCTCCATTCATGTAGATGTGGTGACGTTTACAGATGTAGATGGTAGTGCCGTAGCAAAGTGACCCCTGTTTCCACAGGTCTTTTGGTACTTCTGGTCTTATACTTGGACTCCTCCTTGTGGTCAGTGCAGCTTTCTTATACCAAATAATACCAGTTTGTATTTTTCATGAACCCATTTGAAATGAATGGCTTTGGTCCTGCTCTGCACCTGTCTAGCGTCTTTTGGGGCTTCTTCTCCTTTCACTACTTGTATCTCATCTCATCCTTGTAGGCATGTCACAGGCTGTGCTCTGTCTGTATATATATATGGATCACCTTTAAAACCTCGAAACCGCGTTTGCCCGAAACACTAATGACCGAAACGAAAAGACCGAAAACATAAAACGCCGACAACGCAAAACACCGAAAACCATTACACCAACACACTACACGTAAACAATACAATACACTACATAACATATGCACTATCCCTAACCCAAACCCTAACCCTAAGGTCCGACACTACCGCACACTTACCCTACCTGCACCCTAACCCTAACTCACTTAACCCACCCCTAACCCACAGTCCCTCACCATCGCACACACACCCTACCTGCACCCTAACCCTAACTCACTTAACCCACCCCTAACCCACAGTCCCTCACTATCGCACACTTACCTGTCCGCTCCCTAACACTAAATCCCTCACTCGATCGCACACTTACCGAGTCCCTAACCCACAGTCCCTCACCATCGCACACACCATACCTGCACCCTAACCCTAACTCACTTAACCCACCCCTAACCCACAGTCCCTCACCATCGCACACACTACCTGCACCCTAACCCTAACTCACTTAACCCACCCCTAACCCACAGTCCCTCACTATCGCACACTTACCTGTCCGCTCCCTAACACTAAATCCCTCACTCGATCACACACTTACCGAGTCCGTCGGGTTCTCACCTTTTCGGTCATCTGCGTTTTCGGTATTCTCGTCCCGTCGGATTCCGTTTCGGGCAAACGCGATTTCGAGATTTTAAAGGTGACCCATATATATATATATATATATATATATATATATATATATATATATATGTATATACTAGACAATCTCAACGTACTGAAATGTCGAAATTCAGTACGTTGAGACCGAATAGTGGAAAGTGCAGTTAACCGAAACTGCACTATGCCAAATCCGCCGCTATCGTGGTGTCACGTTCATGATGTGTGGTGGTGCGGTTTGTGGATTTATCTGGGGTTTCAGGTAAGTGTTGTGTGTTTGAGGATAATGGGTAGGGATTTTAGTGTGCGTGCGGTGGTGTCTGTTGTGTGTTTGTGTGTTTAGTGCGGCCTTGGAGTTAGAATATATAAGTGTGGGAGGGTGCAGGGGGGCTTGACCCCTGCTTATAGGTAGGTTAAGTGTGTTTGTGTGTGTTGTTATGTTTGTTTAGTTAGGTAGGTGTATGTGTGTGTGTATGTGAATGGTTGCAGTTGTAGTATTCGTGATTGTGGGTTTTTGTGTATGTGGTTTTTCGACTATTCAGTCTCGAAATACTGAAATTCGACATTTCAGTATTTTGAGATTGTATAGTGAATCTATATATAGATTATATATATATATATATATATACATACATACACACACACACACACACACACACACACATATATATATATATATATATATATATATATATATACACATTAAACTTGTGACATCTATATATATTTAAGACAGTGATGGCGGATGTTTTGGGTTTGGCATGCCAAAAGCTCCTGGCACAAAATACTTCAGTGCATTTCACATGAGCAAGGAATGCAAAACCAGTGTCTTTAGTAATTCAGGTGTTGGTGATTGCTGACTTGTCAGCCAAAATGTCATGGTGTGTGTTACCTTTGACACGTGTGTCACAGGTACGCCATTACTGACTTAAGATGTTATTTTACTGTCATATTTGTTGCCTCTGTTGATACATGCTCTCTTACGTTCAGTGTTTTATATGCACTCAAGTCCAATTTACTACTTTTTAAATGATATAATGTTTTCATGTGGTATGGAGCTTGTCTTCACGGGCCTGTGCTGAAAAGGGGCACTTCACATGCTCAGTTGAATCATCCCAGTAAATAAATGTTAATAAATAAATTATTATTATTATTTTGTTTTGCTACTTCAAATTTTCTTCAAAGCCAGAAAAATATTTCTTGTGTTTGCTCTACCAACTACATATTTCAGCATGGCCTAGTAAATACTATACACAGCCTCTCATTTTTGTTTTTCTCTCACTCCTTTTCACTAACCATCTCCCTCTATAAAAGTTTTTCCGCTTTTGATCTCAAACTTAACATCTTCAGGAGAGTCTGTAGTTCAGCTTTAGCACAGCTACCAATCCCTTGTACCATTCTGCTCTGTTAAACAGTTAACTAGTGACTTGTTTTACTGGATGCATATTATCATGGTCTAAATCGGCAGAATTAAATCACGCTGCTGCCTTTTCTGTACCATATTACTTGCCATGCAATGAGCTGGCATCGTATTCTTGAAACCCCGATCTCGACATGACTATATTTGAAGTTTCCTTGCTGTACCACTGTTGTACCATTACTGTATGGCTTTTGATATCTTAGAATGCATTGCCCCTTTTTTTTTTCTTCTAATCTTACTTTTCCTTCCTATGTTTTCTCCTTACGACTGTACTGAAGTGACATTGTTGTGCATGGAACAATACCTCCTTTCTTATTACCTAGCACATCTGTTGGCAGTGTAACAGTTCTCTGCATTGCCATTACCTATTACCATCCTTGCTAGCTGCTTTACGTAGCCACCAACCTTTGTTAAAAAAAAGCACTCATAGGTCATGTGTTCTCAGACAGCTTTACAAATTGTTAGTTGAATCACTGTATTTCACAATACTTTTCCACATTGTTGGTATCAAATCATGGAAAATGATATTCATATAGCCTCAGAAAGTTTTATGTATTTTATTTGCTTATTTTGATTTGTTCATCAGGTAGGTAGGGCAGGTCCATAGGCACGTTTTAGCCATGACCCAGTTCACAAGGCAGTACATTTTTTACAAAGTTGTTTATAATTTGAAATAGGGCATATAATAAAAATGGTAATGCAATACTCACATAGTTGTTTAATACAATTTATGTCATTGTCATAAAGAATGGCATACTCTGAGTTTTTCTAAAAATCCAACATATTCTATAAAGTTCACATACTACAGGCGTAGCATTTCAGTAATATATGGAACATATCAATGTTTACAAAATTACTAACAAGACATATGAAACACGGTGAAGCTCATTCTTTGCACGGAACATTCTACAATATTAGAATAAGGTTTATTCAACACATCAATGGCCATTCATTAAATAGATCTAATCCCACAGTATTAAAGTTGACATTATAGCTTGAAGCAAGTATCAGTTTGTTAACTAAAAGCTAGCTCCTGAAGAGTCATAATGTTGAATTATTTTATTTGTACAGGATGATGAGCTTTTATATAAAATTATTGAATTCTACTAACTAAAGTTTTCCATTGCAGAGTGGTATAGCAGATACATATTAACTTGGAAAAGTAATATATGTGTTAGTAAGTGAAGAAACAGCTATGAGTAAGTGTTAATGAATAAGTAAATAAAAGTTTGTTTCATGAGGAGCGACTGCATTAAACATAGGTACAGACCAGGCAGGCTTTATTGTTTATATCTGCATATGAAACATTACTGTAGGGTTTAGTGAAAGCCTGTGCCAGGAAAAAATAGTGTAATTTGGTTTATTCATTATCCCTAAAACACAGCAGTTACTACTTTCTTTTAATTAATTTTGTTCTAAAGATACTCAGGAAAGATATCACAAGCAACAAGGATCCAGTTGAAGTAGTTTATATAAAAAATAATAACACTCCTATAAACGCATACACTTTAAAACAACGTTTTCATTTCTACCAAGTCGACTTCATCAGATGTGGATGGACAACTACAATGATGCTTTTATACCCTTCTAAAACACAAGTTAACCAGTAAAATTGGACAAATAATTAAAAAGCTGATTGTCATACAATTCATGAATATTGTAGTATGTAAATCACTTGCTACTCAAATTAGCTTACCAGTTACAATCTGTGAAAAATGAAGAAATAAATAAACTGGTAGGCAAACACGGAAATAATATAGTCCAACGATACCAAAGATTCCAAACTAAAGCAGCAGCAGCCAAAAATTCTTCAAAACGTAGCTTTTATTCACAAAAAACAAACGAACTGGATAAGCGCTTTCACATACACTATGTATGCTTCTTCAGATCCTGATTCTTATGAGTTTACCACACATTTAAATAATCTAGGTCCATCAGTTAATTAACATTAATTATTCAATAAACTAATTAACTGATCACTTAGCCTTTTAGACTGATAGTTACAAGAACTGCATAGCTTTTCACTGCAGGGCATATAGTTAAACTATAACAATAGAGAATTGTGATGCTGAAACTATTTAACTTTTGTAGCGCTTCAAATATATGAAAAATATATATGATACTGTATATTAAATCATTACAAAATTAAAAATACAAGCAGGGACATAGAATAACATAATAAGTTAATATTATTAAAATAGCATTTGTTAAGACCAAATATAATAATATAATTTAATTCATGAATATTCATGACCTTATGGAATTTCTAGACAATATAAAAGTTTTACATTAAAAAAAATATATAACATTTTATTAAAGTTTTAATCAGACTTTCATTTAAAAACACATTTAATCCAGCAAGAATCCAGTGTACCTCAAATTTTACTTAAGTTAAAATAAAAATGAAAATGAATTGTTTAAAATTGAACCTCAAAAGTTAGCTGCTCTCATCTTCAATACAGGGGCTAGGGACACATTCTCATTTAAACCAGGTGGAGTGGTGGCTTGTAAAGTTATCTGCCACCATAACTCCCTATACTCATAGCCAGCCTTAGGCATAGGCCAGTAGGCATCCACCTAGGGTGCCACTGTAGCAGAGGCACTTTTCCAGTATTTATTTGTCGTGGGTAGACCAGGATGGGGGCGCCGGGTGGAGTAGTGAGGGGTGCCATGGAAAAACTGTTTAGGGTAGAAAGAAGGGTAAACACCTGCATCAGTGGAGTAATGTTGATGTCAATTTTCTTGAGATGAGATCTTATTCATGGCTATGCCAATATTTTCAGTTAGGTCGTGATTTTAATGCATTAGAGTGGCTAGACTAAAGATAAGCTATATCATAGATAGCTTTCCAAAATAAATAAGTTGTGATGTGAGCACTGTCTTCTTATTTCTTAGGTAGATAAAGTTTGTCTCTTTTATTCTAGTCAACCTGTTTTTCTTAGTGTTTGAAAAGGTAATGCTGCCTTGTGGATTCCATGTTTTCTTCACTGCTGCCCATGATGTCCCCTAGTTTAATATCTATGTATTTTTGATATGGCCAAAGGACAGGACTTGCCATCATTTTCTTAAGAGACAGATTTTAGTAATTATGATGTAGATTACCGAGTTAAACATCTTAACAACTTCAGCTGGATCCTGTTGCTGGTACAGATTAACTCATTTTACTACATTTAACTCACTGATGGCCAAGTCTTTTGCTTCTGGTAAGGTTCTTCTCATAACAGGTAATTTTTTGTGAGGGGTTGTATGAAGATATTTACTTACAAGAAGTAGTCCCTTAGTGAGTTTGATAGGATTTTAACATTCTTTTTCCTGTGGGAATACTTGTAATTACTAAGTGTATAAGAGTTGTATTACCTGATCTTAAATTAGGTATCATTCTTTTAAGAATGAATTGTGCTAGGTTGCTGGGCTATTTAGCTGAGATTTGTTTGGCCCTAAGAAACTGATATTTAAGTCAGCAATTAGAAGCAGATTCAGGTTTTGATTCATCTACGTTATGTTTAGCAACAAAACCTCAAATGTTTCTTTGTGGTTGGAATGGGAAATACAGATGAATATTATGCAAAACTTGCTACGGCCATTTATTTAGAGATGTAGGAATAACCATTTAGTACTATTATTTTGTTTTGATGTATTAATGTCAGCGGTTATGATTTGTATACAAATCTTGTTTTTGAATAAAAGTAGCATATCACCTCCTGATTTATATCTGGGTCTGTTATTTCAGGTTAAGGAGTAATCATTTTTATGAAGGGTGAATAACAGGTATTTATTTTCATCCAGGCCTCTGTAATGTGAATGATGTCTGGGTCCATATATTTAAACCATGCTTTTAATTCATCCCATTTGCTAGTAATGCTTCTTACATTGACGTATAATATTTTAAATCTTTTACCATTTTAATGTTATTAGTCTGAGTACTGGAAATGTTAGCAGTAAATGGTGGGCTGGGATTTAAATTGATATCAGCTGATGTTACTATTCTAAATATATTGAGTTTTGGTAAGTAACATATTTCTGAACTACTTTTGTGGTTGACTAAATAGTGCCTGATGCTACATTAGTCCTTAAGTGGATATGATGACTTGCTAGAGAAAAATCTTGTTTTGGTAGCAGTCATCTAGATAAAGTTTGGTTAAATGTGTAGCTTGTTGAGTTTAAATGTGAAGTCAGTAATATATGCCTGTTTTTGAACTGAAAGAAAGCAAATATCAATACACAAAAGAAAAGCAAAGAGCAAGAAAAGCTGTAAATATAGGGCCAGACTCAGAACAATGACTTACACAAGAACATAATGGCAATATGCTGAAGACAAAATACTGCAAGGCTGCACAAAGCTGGATAGCTATGCCATATATGCTACATGCACAACAGGGTCAGAATAACTAGAGCATTCGTTGGTGAGAACTCAACATGTCACATAATGACTGACAGTGCATGATAACAGCCGCTTAATTGAATAAGCAGAGATGAGTGCATGTGGCATGCTTTCGACAATGCATACTCGCACATGCAGTAACTCATGCTGAAGAGCGCAGCTGAGAATCCTGATAAGTGTTACACAACAGAGGTCCTACTATTATCTTAGTATAAATTGAAAGGAAATGAGTGTATATGACAATCAGAAAGAGGAAAAGCAGGCAAAGGAACACAAGGAAGGGAAATGGAAAGGGAAGGGTGGTATAGGGTGGGGAAGTAAGGGTATTTCTTTTCTGGGGACTGATGCCCATTTTTTATATTTCCAAGAAGGGTAGAAGACGAAGGGAGCAAATGGGAGGCATGGCAAGAAAAGTGTGCAAAGGGATAGGAGGAGGGGCAGACAGACAAGCACAAAAGACAGAAAAAGGCTAACTGGGACTGATGCAAATGTGAGAAACACAAAGGAGAAACAGGCAGATTAAGCACAGTTGATAGAGAATATTGGACTACTCAGAGAAGGACATGAAACATGAGTACAGGAAACCCACAATGAAGTAAAGTGAGGGATAACAGCTGACTGCAAGCTGCACAGTGCCACGCCCATGCTGAAGTCAGTCACCTCCATGGCCATCCTCAGGGCTGTGTTCAGCTACTGTTGGCGCACTGTTCAGAACCAGAATGCTTAGCAACTACCAGTTTTATAAGAACATATTCCAGGCTGCCAATGTAGGTATTCAGCTGCCAGTCCATATGATCAGGCCTTCTACAGCCTGCTGGGTGACATAATGGGATCCACTGGTGGGATTTCCTGAAGTGCAGCCTACATCTCCCACTGGAGATAATACCACTAGAAGGCACCAGACAATCCTGCAGGCCACCTCTTGCTGGATGACCCATATCACCCTACAGAGAGGTTGTAGTGAAGTCAATGGGACCCAGCAGGCAATGGCAAGGCAGGTACATAATGCTCTAGCTATTGCTGGACCATATTCTTTGCCTCAGCAGACACTGCATAAAATATGAAGTTAAATGGAGAGAAACCAAATGATAAAGTAGAAATAAAAAATAGAATGGAGACAGTGACAAAGAGAAAGAGAGAGGCAAAAGCAAAATAAGTTATCACTAACATGTATTACATTGGATGGCAGTATAGTCTCTGAAGGAGTAAACTGTTAATTATGCAATGGCAAATAAAACACAATACACAGGCCAGGCAAACAAATACTATGGCAGTACACATGCATGACAAAAAGAGTCATGAGTAAATATAATTAAGCAGCTCTTCCCTTAGGATTGTATGAACTTTGTATAAGTTGCAATGCGTGACTATGATGGTCTGGAAAGCTGACCTGAACAACCTCAGGAGCCTGAAGTATCCAACCCAAAGTGCTTATTATCAGGTTGCAGACGCACCGTACCAGTCAGGAACCCCTGCATGGCACCATGGTGACCATGCCTTGCCTTGCCATGCCATGGAGTTACAACCACAGGTGTCCATAAGTAGTACATATGGGCCATGAACACCTGAAGGCATTTCTGTACCATGACATATGACAGCTAGCATGAGCCATCAGCCAGAAGCCTGTCAGATGCATCCCCATGGTATACAGGTGTATATCATACTGGCAAAGGAGTAAGATATGGCAGACTTAGCAGGGCATCATATATGAATGGCATGGGTAATACCATGGACAGGGCACTGTAGGTATGAAACAATTAGGTCCAAAGTAGATGATGGCACCTCGGATTTTGGTGTAACAACCACTGTCAATCCATTCAGCATTACCATGCTACTAGTGGGAATCACTGAAGATAGAATAGATGGCAGAACATGTTAACCTGCAATGATAAGGTATTTGAAAACTAATGCAAAGCAACACTTATGCAGTTGTTAAACTAATTAGCAGCAAAAAAGGGGTAATCACCATCATGCCTTCTGGTCATTTATTGATATGGCTGCCACAGTGGGCATTAAATAACAGATGTGCAGGGCAGTCATCCAGGCACAGGTGAATGCCACCATCTCCATGATAGTGATGGTCAGTATAATACACAGCCTGTATGACAGCACATGTGAGGGTTGTCAATACATGGCCCAACTCATTGGTGTGTTAGTCAAGGACCTGCATGCAATCACTGCCTCTCGGGGTCCTTATGCATCCACATGTAGGGGCTGACAACATTCCCATGGCTGCCACTCATCTACTTCCACTGTGAGTACACCCAACACCACAGTGCAGGCAGGTCATATTCACATGCTGCTACCTCTCCCTCACCACCCATCAGTGGTGTGCCTAGTGAAACATGTTGTGGTCACCTGTACAATCCCTTGGTATGATGCAGTCAGGCATGTACCATGGCGAGTTGTCTTGGTCTTGAGGTTTACTCTCATCCTTACCAGCAGATGTTTTTGTCTGTGCCTTTTCTCAGAAAGGAAGAGCCCATCTGCATCCTTCCCACCTGAGGTCCCATATCACCTATTGCACATACATACACACAGCACAAACACACCTGCAGGAGCTGTGTCCCTCCAGCACCCATTCTGAGTACATAGCCAGCACTACAGAACACAGCATACCCAGCACCCAGAATATCCCATGGCTGTATGACACACTATTTTAACATCCTTAGTTAAATCTCCATAACAGTGTACCCTTTGCTGATTCCTGTCATTGTGCCCTTCCCCACCTGTGTGTGTATGATGACTACTGTGCCCTGCCCTCACAGCTGTGTTATATAAGCAGATGATGACAGCATGGCCAATTGATGCACTGTAGAGCATAGACTGAGTATAGTACAGCATAAATCAGTTTTACTATTGTGTCTAATCTGTCCCATATTTCTGGACTTGTCACTTACACTTTGCCATTTCCACAGTATACTGCATTCAAGTTTGCCTCACATGGTCTTCCCCTGCAGCTGATTCCCCTGATGGCTCCTCAACAGGCTTTGGTCTGTCTGATCCTCCAGTGGCAATCCCCTTGAACTGCCTGCATATAATCATGTTTTACAGAACTGCACAAACAGCAAATTAGTTGCTACAGGTCACTGTAGCATAGTCCAGTGCTTCACCCAAGGAATCATGGCAGTGAAAGTTGCACTTCTTCAGTCTCAACAAACACACATTGATGTTTCAGAACTATGACAGTGCGGTGCTGTATTGCATCTCGGCTATGCTCTGTGGGTTACATATCAGTGTTGTGAGTCCTAGCTTCAGGGCACATCTTTTATCACTAATTAGATGTCCCTGTGGGAAGTCAACCACACATAACACTGGTACAGGTTGAATATGTGTCAGGTGTGATCATTATGAGAACTACCTAGATGGTGAACAGAAACATCATGTATGATACCCTATGTGCTGCACACCACCTGGCAGCTAATGCAGGGGAAACTGTTATGGTTGACATACTACTGTCCATGTGGATTAGGCAGGGTCTTGAAAGTGATATAGGTCCAATCGGTGCCCCTGCCCCCCCCCCCCCAGAACCTCAGAGAAAGAGAATAGCTTGTAGAAAACCTGCATAATGTCATTTCTCTCCTCTGTGGTGCTTGGGAATGACATATGCGCCACCACATGATGAAGCACCATGTCATGGAACACATCTAGTGTGTGTGTGTGTGTGTGTGTGTATGTGTGTGTGTGTGTGTGTGTGTGTGTGTGTGTGTGTGTGTGTGTGTGTGTGTGTATATGTGTGTGTGTGTGTGTATGTGAGATAAGCCCTGATGGTCAAAGCTTAACATAACTGAATGTCCATAAAGATCAGTATTCTGTTTAGTCCATAAGATTCCATGCTAGTATGCCACACATCTGCCAGCTGCTGAATGGTGTGTCTGTCTACTTGGCAGTGGTTAACTATGTCCCTGCTGTGCAGACAACAGTATATTAGGCACAATCTGAACCTTCTGCAATGTTGAAGGTAACTGTGTACCCTGTCACAGACAATGACTGGAAAAATAGTCTCTAACATGTACTGATCTGCTATAACAGCTGTCACACCTAACATTATAGTGCAGTTTCATTTCCTGTTCACCATGAAGTCATAGTGTACAAACCTGGTTGCTGTGGCTGACTGCACAATTGCTATATATTTCTGAATTATTGCACTACTGTTAAACCTCATGTGCATTCACAGTGGGTCTCATTACCATAATTTCACTCATTCCCTTATGACTATACACTCATTAGCATATAATACCAACAATGCACTTCTTCCTGCTCATGTAATAGTACGACTTATGTCCCTGAATCAACCCCACCCTGTGTGCTGCCACTTCCAGTGCAGTTCTGCCAAACACACTGGACTATTTTTACTAAATCCATGTTTGCTTAATTTTCAAGTTATTTAAGACTATGTACTAAGACATTGGTGCTTTCGGTAATATCAGCTCAGTTTGTAGTAAGGAGTAAGTTTGGGAAAAGAGGAAAATAATATTTGTAATCATATTTACACCTGTGTTATAATTTATAATAAATGCATCATCAAAATACACCCTTTCTTTCTTTTCACTATAACAGGTATTAGCATAATTTCTAGTCATTTGATTAAGGGTAGATGCACTTTTCCATAATATAGGTTGATATTTTATATCTCTTCCTAGTTTGACTTCATTTAGAATATCATTTAGTAATTATTCAGGCTATTTTCACTCCATCACATTCTTCTAAATAAAATCACTTTCTTCAGGCACCATACATGCCACCCTAATAAATTGGCGCTTTACTATACTTTTCTTTTGTTTCAAGGGGTATTCACTAGTTGTTGTTTGTCTTTCAGCTTTTCCTGGTTAGGGGTCACCACAGTGGATCTCCGGTCCGCTATTGATTGGCAGTAGATTTTCACAAACACCGAGGTGCCAGCTCGACGTTCAACCTTCAACGAAGGCATGCCCATCACTAGTAAAATATAAATATGAATTAGAGCGGGTGCCCTTCATATGCAAGATAGATTTAAACCTTTTACTGTTTTCTAACTTGTGTATTATTTCATCTACATAATCCACTGTCTTATATGTGATGGTATGTGTAAATTGTAGCTATATTTAAGAAATAATAATGCTTCACTGTCTGTCCAGAAAATGCATATATCATCAAGCATCAATGAAACATTTGTAAAAATTCCAACATCTAACATGCCATGTTTTCAAAAATGGGAGCACACAAAGCCCCCATACCAACCCTCTTAACCTGTTTATAGTATCTTCTTCTTCTTTCGGCTTTTCCCGGTTAGGGGTCGCCACAGCGGATCATCTGTCCGCTCATGATTGGCAGTGGAGTTTTACAGTGTCGAGTTTCCAGCCCGGTGCCCAACCTTCCATAGAAGGCACACACACACACACACACACACACACACACACACACACACACACACACACACACACATGCACGCACTCACTCACACCTAGGGCCAATTTAGAGTGTCCAATCCACCTACAGCATGTCTTTAGGATGTGGGAGGAAACCGGAGCACCCGGAGGAAACCCACACGACCACAGGGAGGACATGCAGACTCCGCACAGAAGGCACCCCAGCCGAGAATCAAACCGGAGAACCTCTTGCTGTGAGGTGGCAACGCTAACCACTGCACCACCGTAGTATCCCCCTTCAAAATATATAAAATTATTTTTTAAAATTAACTCCATAAATTCCATCAATAGTTTAGCCTCCTTTGTATCGTGTGTCTTGTATTATATTAAGCTTTCTTCAAACTATATCATTCCTGCCTCATGAAGTATTACAGTGAATAAATCTATAATGTCAATTGTCACAGATGTCAAATTGTCATAACGTTGGTCATTATCTTTTAAAAAAAAATCTCAAAAATCTTTCAAGATAAATTGATTTTCTTTCCAGAATTTTTTCAAATTTTGATTTACATATAATAAGTAATGGGTTTTGGATCCATTCATACCTACTATTAGCCTCAAAGTTGTGTGTGTGTGTGTGTGTGTGTGTGGGGGGGTTTGTCAATATCTTTATGGACTTCTGGTATGCTGAAAGTAGATGATATTTTCCCTTTCTCAGTGTATAAAAAATTATACATATCTGTGTTTATTATCCCTTGTAAAAGAAGGTAATTTAAATAATAACACCAAGGTGGAAACGTATGGCAAGAAGAACACAAATATCATAAAATAAATCCAGGTTTATTGTACAAAACATAAGCGCTTTCTCAGTGATAAGACACAGCTTCATCAGAAATAACATCATAACCACCAATACATTTTTATACAAACTCATTAAAACCAATTAAAATTCATTAACCTATCAAAATAGAAGAAATTCCCTCCAAAATTAATTGGCTAATTACAAACCCATACCGTTGCTGAATCCTGACGATAAACACTACAAACATCTTATTTTAACTTTCTTGACTTTAATATGGGCTTAAGGGGAACATAATCATTTAACCCATAACTTCTGTGTGCCCCCAGCTTCAATATCCATTGTAATTCTGAATTTTGTGTTTTATTAATAAGATCTCCCTTCCTAATACTATCCTCAACCACTTGTAGTACTTGAAATAAAAAGTGTGTTCACTTCCTGCCTGCATTGTATGTTTTGCAAGGGCACTATACTCATGACCTTTTTTGGTACAGTACATGTGGTCCCTCATTATCTCTCACAGGCATTGGTTTGTTTTGCCCATGTAAAATCTAAAACAAGACGTACACTGAGCAACATATATTACATTTTTAGTATTGCAATCTGCATTAACTCTAAGTTGCCATAAGTATCAAGTTTCAGGATGCCTAAAATACCTAGACTCATCCACATATTTATTTATTTATTTAATTTATTTAACATTTGTTGACCGGGAATGTCCGACTAGGATCCACAGAGCCTGTTTTCAGCGGAGGCCCGGGGAGAAACGCTCCAGATGCATGTCTTTGGAATGTGGGAGGAAACCGGAGTACCCGGAGGAAACCCACGCGAACACAGGGAGAACATGCAAACTCCACACAGAAGGCACCCCAGCCGAGAATCGAACCGGAGAACCTCTTGCTGTGAGGCGACAACGTTAACCGCTGCACCACTGTGCCGCCCATAACATATACACAAAAAGCACATGAGCCACACCTATGTGTACCTTGCCCTAAGTTAGCCTTATTTACACTGATAGAACTGGGGTAACACAATAGTTGTTTTAGTGTCTTTTTATTCTTATAAAGAAACCTAGGGTTTCTGGCTACTAATCCAGTCAACTTCTCGTCTGTACCTAAAATATACCAATTACTACGTATTACCTCTCTCACTACATCTATATCATGGGTATACGAAAAATTACTGGAACATTTGGTTTGACAGGATTCTTATGTCTTCTGTTTCCTCTCGGGCTAGAAAAGTATGGTTGAGCTTTATCCTGCCTTTCACAAACCACTGAATGATATGCCCTTTCTATCTTCACCTGACCATAACCTCTCTCAAGAAATTCTTGTTGCAACACATGCAGTGCTTTATCAAACTCTACATTCTCATGGGACAATCTAGAGACTCTCATCACTTGCCCTCTCACTATGTTACTAAAAATATGTTGAGGGTGCATACTTCCCCTCTCTAAATAGGCCGAGCGATGACAATCCTGTCTATGCATCCTTGTAGTCCACTTGGTCCCCTCTCTTACTACAGTAACATCTAAATAATCAATCCTGTTTTGTGACTTGCTCATAGTGAATTTCAAAAAGTCATTAGTGTTATTAACTTGGGAATAGAACTAATCAAGGCTTGCCTCATCTCCCTTCCAACCCACAAAAAGGTCATCGACGAAACGCCGGTAAAAGCTGATGTTGTTGCCAACAAGGTACTGTTGTTCCCACTCCATCATCACCAAATTGGCGTATGAATTGGCACAGCTTGTACCCATTGCCTCCCCTGTTAGTTGCCTATAATAGTTGTCCGTGAAGATAAAAAATGTTGCAGTCTAACACTAACTCCAACAAAACATAAATCCACTTGCCTGGTCTCAAACTTACCAGATCTAAATAGACATGTCTTCACCATTTGAATTCCTACCTGATTTGGTATACAGGTGAAAAGGGAAACTACATCTAAAGTTGCAAGATAATCAAAACTGTTTAAACTCAGGGCCCATAGCAGCCCTATACAGGTCCCTCAGGAAATGGTCAGTGTCTTTTTTAGAACTATCAGGTACTCATCCAGCACCAATCTCAATTGTTTATCCAAGAAAATTGAGATTGGTTCCATTAACCAACAATTCCCTGCAGCTATGGGTCTGAAGGGTGGTTTAAGTGGATTTTTGTGTATTTTCGGGAGGCCATGTATCTGTGGTATTAGGGGTTCCATTACTGAAAAATATTCAAACAAATCCTTTGAGAGTATTCCCATACATGCACATTCCTGCAGATAATTATCTATCTGTTGTTTCAACTCTATTACTATGTCAGGATTCACCATTCTATAAAAATTTACATCAGACAACATTGCTAACATTTCATTATAGTAATACTCAGAGTCCAGCACCACAACTGGACCTCCTTTGCCAGATGGTCAAATGACAATTTCAGTATTGGCTCATAGGTCTTGCATGGCCTGTTGCTCTAGCAATGTTAAATTTAAATTCCTACGGCCACTTCTATTTTGTAAAAGTTCATACAATTTGTCTTCACATACTTGTACAAACACTCCGACAGCTGGTGGTAAAGGGGGTGTATACATACTAGGTTTTTTAAAAAAACTTTACCACTCTCATTTTGATTGCCATATAACAGTCAGTAATCTCAGCATATGCTGATGGTATAAATGTTAAACCTTTAGAAAGAAGTGTTGCTTCAGGTTCTATAAGAGTTTGTGCTGAAATGTTCCACACTAGACCACTCATTCGAGCCCCCACATCTTCTTTAAGGTCCTCACTTGCCCTGATGATGTTGGCGGTTCCTTCCTTTTCTGCCCTAAACTTGGGGATTCGTATTCGAACGACTTCCTCCTTGTGTTCTGAAATGGAAGCAGCAGATGTAGAAAAACCTGTTCTTGTTGCTGTGGAATAATTTTCCATCTGACAATGGGTGCCTGTTCCATGCTCACCAAAAACATATTCACGTTAACAGGAGGTGGACATTCTGCCAATGGTGTAGAGTACATCGAGACTTGCAAGGCTGAAGTGCTTGCATCCCCAGGTCTTTCCTGATTTGTCAACTCATCCACTAGGTTGTGCTGATTGGATAACATCATGTCAGCACTGTTAACATTCTCTGCTGTCCTTACCTCAGGGCGATTGGAGGATAGGACTGGTTCTGCTTCCTGATTGGTTGTTTCTCGCTCCTGGTGCTGTTTCACCTTCAGCTAGGTAAAAACCTGCTGATTGGAGAAGTCATGCAAGTCCTGGGCTAATTTTTTACACTTCAATTGCAGAAGCCTCTTCTCATAACCCACAATCTTTTCAATAAGATTATTTGAAAATAATTCAACTTGTTCCTCACCAAGTAAAGACACAAGTTCAGTTTGTTGTTACAAAACATTTTGCTGCAACTCCACTTCCATGGGCTGAAAAAAGTCTATCAAAAGTTTTAGATATGCACGGCTAGTTTCCAGGTTCACTTGTTGCCACTGAGCTAAGAGCACAAAATATGTATTGCCATATGTAGGCATGTTAAGTACGCTGAGACCTCTAGGTTTCACATTTAAATTCGGGTAGCCTTCAAAATGAAAATGCTGACATTGAAGCCGCTTGTATTTATACAGTTCATTCTCCAGATTACATTTTAACTCTTGGGCTTTGTAATCAACATCTTTACCTACATTTTGCTCACTTGCATTTTGATAAGTTAATGAATTTTAATTAATTTTAATGAGTTTGTATAAAAATGTATTGGTGGTTATGATGTTATGTCTGATGAAGCGGTGTGGTATCACTGCGAAAGCGCTTACATTTTGTAAAATAAACCAGGATTTATTTTATGATATTTGTGTTCTTCTTGCCATATGTTTCCACCTTGGTGTTTTGCTCAATTTGCTGCTGGGGATTTTTGGTAGACTGTTCACTGTTTGGGACTTTTGTTCGTGTAATTTAAATAATAGTCTATCTTAGAATAAGCCATATTTATTTGATTTTTAGAGACAATCATGTATTTATCTCCCTTGAATAATATATCCATCATTTAACACTGTCTAAAAAAGGCACAATAGGGATGGCAAACACCATTGTCAGTATCCAAAAGCCTAGACGAGACAGGTGTAGACAATCTGTGGTAAATCAGAGTAGCCTGTCGACAATGTCTTCTCATGCTGACACATAGTGGATCCCTTTGGACTGACACTAGAAGCTAAGCCAATTGCTAAAGTCAATAATTTTTTGTTTGCACTGTGGCATCATCCTTG
>NC_056750.1:370619404-370699404 GCF_019279795.1 Protopterus annectens
AGTTTGAATAGCTTCAGTGAAGTAGTTGTTAAAGGTATTGGCTATTTGCAAAGGACTATCATGGGGAATAGAGTTTGGGGCTGGGGTCCTAGCCTGCCCTGGTTTGAGAAGTTTATTAATGCCTGACCAAAACTTTTGAGGGTTGTTAGAGTGTGATTGTTGAAGTTTGGAATAATAATTTTTTTTGTCTAACAAAATGTCTTTTTTGGTAGCGTTTCTTAATTGCTTAAAGTATAAGTGGTCAGCAGTGTTCTTTGAGGCTCTCCATTTGGCCCATACTTTGTTCCGTAGGAGCATTTTCTCTCTGGTTAGTTTTGTGAGCCAGGGGGCTATTTTAGTCCTTACACGGGAGGAGTGGATAGGTGCATGACTATTTAGGATTTGAAGGAATAAAGTATTAAAAAAAGAGACGGCTTCGTCCAGTTTGAGTTGCTTTAGAGGTGACCAATTAATGGCTTTTAGTTCATTTTGAAAGTTTTCTGCTTGGAAGAATTTTTTTGAACGAAAGGTGACCATGTTGTAATTATTAGAGCTGGGTTTCTTTTGTTTTATTATGAAGGTTAGTACATGATCACTAATGTCGTCTGGGAGAGTTCCAACTTTATAAGTATCTGGATGACTGTTTATAAGGATCCAATCAAGAATAGTTTCCTTTGTGCTAGGTTTATGGAATCTTGTGGGAGAGTTTATTATTTGAGAGAAGCCAAATAAGTTTATGTGGGTGTTTGGATTAGGTGAGTTACATGTGGTCCAATCTATGTTAAAATCACCAAGTACTATAGTTTCCTGAGGTAGGAGAGACATTAAGCTGCTAAGAATGTTTTCGAGAGTGGTAATATTATTACCTGGAGGGATGTAGGAGCAGATTATATAGATAGATTTAGCACTATTAATTTGAAGTTTGACAGTAAGGGTTTCAGCATTGGTATTTGGGGGTAATAACACATCAATGGGAGTAACAAGAAGTTCAGATTTATGCAAGATGGCTACACCTCCACCTTTTTTGGATGTACGGTCGGATCTTAGGATGTTGTATCCAGGTGGGGTTATTTCTAGGTCATGAGTAGTGGGTTTTAACCAGGTTTCAGTTAGGCAAAGGATATCAAATGCATGAGCTTGTAAAAGAGCATGCAGTTGGCTAATTTTGTTATTAATGCTACGGATATTGAGTTGAGCTATTCTGAGTGAGTTTCCTGATATTATAGAGGAGGAAGCATTGTTGAATGATTGTTTTGCTAGATCGTCATGTTGTACTATGGGACCAGGATTAGGATGAATGTTTCCACCTATTAGAAGGTTTAAAGAATGTGTCAATGCAGTTTTATGACTTTATAGTGCTTGGGTAGACTTATGTTGGGGAAGTAAGTAATGTGGGTATATCTGTGAAACCTAGGCAGTAGGTAGGCTGAAGTAAAGGTAATGTTGCTATGAGAGAGAGAGTCGGGGTGTGTAGTTGGTGTAGTTTGCTGTTGAGAGGATACTTTAAAGAACATAGAGTAGTGTTCATAGTAGGTAAGGGTATAACTTAAGTTAAGGAATATTAATGAAAAAGACATGAGTAGAGAATATTTGAGGCTAGGTGTATGTACATAGGCCATATTGTAGTAGTATGGTAGAAAGGTTAAGTAAGTTATAAGGCAGGTAAAGTGACAAATTATGTGGTGAAGTAAGATATATAGTAAGATAAGATAGAGGAGGTTTGGGGGAGAGTAGGTATAAAGTAGTAGTGTACAGATGATAGAAGAGGGGGATTAGGGGTGGAGTTGATATGTTCAAGTGTTAGGTGATAGGTTCAGAGGATAGTGGGTGTGGCCGGATAGGTATAAGTTTAACAGCACTGGGGGTGGGTGGGAATTGGGGGTAGGGTAGGGGAGCGGAGTGAGCCCGCAGGGCGAACGGAGCGGGTCACAGCAAGTGGAGAAGGAGACAATCAGTAAGCAGTAACAACCCAGAGAGAGAAGGTGGAGCAGGTAAGAAGGTTTCAGTAGAGCAGGTAAGAAGGAAGACTAAGGGTAATTAGGAGGGCAGAGTGAGGAAGTTACTAGTCTGCAGAGGGTAGGGGTTGAGAAGAGTGCAGAGAAGGAGCAGGAAGAGGTAGATTAGGAGAATAGCTAGGCAGTATGACAAGGGGAAGAGAAAAGAAGGAAAAAAGGAGCCGAAGCTAGTAGATTGAAAAGAGAGGGAGGGGTCTAGGCTAGGTTAGACTGCCACCTGGTGGTCACAGTTAGTATAGCATCAGGTGACTGAGTTCAGAAGTATAGCAAGTAGGGAAGGGTAAGCTAAATGGCAGGGAAGCAGTATATAGATGATAATGGTCCTAGGGAGGGGTCTGGCTGCTGGCTTTCCTGACTCAGGATCTAACAAACAGTTAATAGGGATCAAAAACGGGAACAAATTTGTTTACAACAAGGGGCAATGATAATACATACTTTGCCAAGTACTAATCAATCAGGTGAGAAGTACTGGGACAGCAAAAAAGGAAGGTCCAAGTTGGCAGGCTGGAGGTAGATGAGAGAATCCTTAGTAGTCAGGCAGGTCCCTTATTGCAGGGTAGTGGATAGAACGTTTGCCAAGTACTAATCAATCAGGTGAGAAGTACTGGGACAGCAAAAAAGGAAGGTCCAAGTTGGCAGGCTGGAGGTAGATGAGAGAATCCTTAGTAGTCAGGCAGGTCCCTTATTGCAGGGTAGTGGATAGAACGTTTGCCAAGTACTAATCAATCAGGTGAGAAGTACTGGGACAGCAAAAAGGAAGGTCCAAGTTGGCAGGCTGGAGGTAGATGAGAGAATCCTTAGTAGTCAGGCAGGTCCCTTATTGCAGGGTAGTGGATAGAACGTTTGCCAAGTACTAATCAATCAGGTGAGAAGTACTGGGACAGCAAAAAAGGAAGGTCCAAGTTGGCAGGCTGGAGGTAGATGAGAGAATCCTTAGTAGTCAGGCAGGTCCCTTATTGCAGGGTAGTGGATAGAACGTTTGCCGAGTACTAATCAATCAGGTGAGAAGTACTGGGACAGCAAAAAAGGAAGGTCCAAGTTGGCAGGCTGGAGATAGATGAGAGAATCCTTAGTAGTCAGGCAGGTCCCTTATTGCAGGGTAGTGGATAGAACGAGCTAAGAGAGCGATACCGGGTCAGGATGGCAGGTGAAGCAGAAACCAACTCTATCAGCAAGTCACAGACAAAAATGTAGGTTTACTTTACTTACCCAGCAGGGAATAACCAGCAGTAATTTAGTTTATGTAGGCTTGAAATTCTTTTAGAAAAGACTAAGGCCCAGAAATTCAATGTATATTTAAGTATCACTTGAGACAATGTAACCAATGAATGAATGTGAAATGTGCAGCCTAAATATTTTAAATGTTTACCTCTCACATAGAACAAAAAAGACCAGACCAAGCATATTTCTTTAAACAGAAAACAAAATGGAGCAGGTAAAGTAGAAAGCAACTCTATCAGGAAATCACAGTCCAAAAAAAAACAGGTCTACTTTCTTTACCCAGCAGGGAATGACCAGCAGTGATTTAGTTTATGCAGGCTTGAAATCCTTTTAGAAAAGACAAAGGCCCAGAAATTCACTGTGTATTTGAGTATCACTGAGGAGATAATTTAACCATTGGAAAAAAAAAACATACAAAATGTGCAGCCTAGATAATTTAAGTGTCTACCCCTCATATAGAACAAAAACACTAGGCCAAGCAAATTTCTTAAAACAGAAAAGAAAATGGAGCAGGTAAACCAGAAAGCAACTCTATCAACAAGTCACAGATAAAAAAATATATAGGTTTACTTTCCTCACACAGCAGGGAATCACCAGCAGTGCTTTAGTTTATTCAGGCTTGAAATGTTTTTAGAAAACACAAAGGCCCAGAAATTCACTGTGTATTTAAGTATCACTCAAGCAACCAATGAAAAAATATGTGAAACATGCAGCCTAAATAATTTGTGTTGATCTCTCTCATAGAACAAAAACACCAAGCCAAGCAGGATTCTTAAAACAGAAAAATTGGAGCAGGCAAAGAAGAAAACAACTCTATCAGCAAGTCACAGAAAGAAACAAATATAGGATTACTTTCCTTCCCTGGCAGGGACTCATTAGCAGTACTTTAGTTTATGCAGGCTTGAAATTTTTTTAGAAAAGAGAAAGGCTCAGAAATTCACATAAAAGTAAACATTTGGGTCTATATAGTGACTTTCTCATAGTCAACTTATTTCTGATTCAGACATCTCCATAATGATGATCTGTTAATTTCAGTTGCTAGCGTATCCAATATATGTTCTGTTTTTAGTTCAGTTGAAATGCTTCCAGAGTTTTCTACAAGTGGAATTTACTTGGACATTTCATGCTGACTCCTTAAAATCAGTATTCCCACATAACAATATGTATCACTTTCTACATGCACACAAACTTCTGCCCAAAATATGACATTCTTTTATAGAGCACCTGTCCTCTGACTGTGAACCAAGGACAAAGGCCATGCTTGTGTTAGTAATAGCTGAGACTTTGGAGAATGATGAGCATGTAGCTACATGGATAAGATCATCAAAATATCAGGTTTTGAGCACTGCAGTGATGAGGAAATATTAATACAGTGTTCCAACACAGATGGGAAGCATCTTTAACAAAGATGCTGGCTCCATGACCACAGTGACGGAGCCCTGACTAAAACTTAAATGAGAGGAGTTTGATAAGTGGCCTAGGCATCTGAGAAGTCACTTAGGGAAGTGGAGTGAACAACTAATGTCAGATAATCCATTCTGGGAAAGGGAGGAGGTTCAGTATCTTATGTGGCTGATATACAGTAAGGACTGGCATTGAAAGCAGAGATTAAGGTCGAAGACAGATATTTCGGCTTGACAAGTTGTATGTAGCACTGTAGGTTGATTTGGTATAAAGATAATATAGTGCCAGAAGTGTATATCTGTAGTGCACCAACTGAGAACCATAGGGTGGAAGTTATGCATATACAAAATCTATTGTATCCTACTAGATGACAGCTTCAGTCCATATAGCTCACGTCCATCTTCCAGTATCCTTCAATGCCAGAGTTGGGGGAAGTAAAACATTTCATCTATGATGCTGAAATATGTATGCACATGGTCCATGTAGTCCAGCAGATCTTTGTTCATTTTAAATTGTTTGACATACCACATAGCCAGCTAACTGTGCTTTTGAATTATGAGTTTTTTTCAGGCATTAGCAGGGGAACTTTTCAAATTAGGCAGTAGATGTTTAAGAAACCTGTTACTACTGTAACTTGACTGGCACAGAAGAACTGAATGAACCTTATTGCTTAAGTGTGCTGTCATTGGCTTCCAGGGAAGCAAGACGAAAAAACAGACTGTGACTCCAGAGACCACCAAGCAGAATGTTTTTGTATATATTTGCCTCATGGGAAGTAAGTAAAAAGAGAACAAATGCTAGAGAAACCACCCCGTGCATGCATTACCCAGATGCTACATGCACATTTAAGAAGGAAGCAGACATAGTGTCCTATTTTAATATTAAAGCCTCATCTCTATATGCCATGGCCACTCCACACATTTAAATTAATGTCCAGCCCATTCTTCTGCTTTATTTCAACATTGCACATATGTGGCATAATGTGCCTCTTTAGTGAATGAGGTATACCCTGGAGCTCTTTATTGTTTTGAGGTTCACTTGTTTAAGTAGGCTACATGTTAATCTTGGGGTAGTGCACTTTCAGCTGATTTGAAAATGGAAGGCTTATTTATTAATGCTTTGGTTTAAAATAGATGTGCATCTCTTTGCCCTGCAATTGATCAGTTATGTATATATCACATCTCTCTTCTGTCTCCTATCAGTACACTTTACAATAAACAGCATTTCAGAGTGGTGTACTCTGTTTTTAATGTCATGAAATTGCCATACTGGCACTGTATGCTGCACAAAACTCTGAAGAAGTGTGTTCCTCACTTATCTTTGGTATCAACAGAAGTGTAAAATCCCCATCAATAATTCAGTTTCACATACTATGTGCTTACCAAAAAATGGCATATCATCTATGTGTTTTATCATAGGGTTAAGGATTATAGACTCAGGAACAAGTGACTTTCTATGATAACTGTTGTGGTTATATGAATCTTGAGAAAGCTGAATTACTCTTGTCTGATGAACAATACAGTAACTTCAGGCAGGTTCAGCCCACCCTCTTTTATCCCTATTAGAGATGAGACACAGCAGCAGTGCTTGTCCTAACACATATAGCAAGCTACAACTTGCAGTATGAATATTATTGTAGATATGGCTCAGAAAATGTATGTCTGCTCAGCTATAAAAAGTAAACAAAATCTGGATGAGAAGACAGAGGCATGACTTTTTGTGTTCTACTGGCATTTCTGTCCTATACCCTGAATTGACACTCCTGAGAAAGCTGGGGTAATTCTAACTTTTTTGTCCTGGGTTCTATAGTCCAAAAAGAGATTTTACTAGTATATAAGGATTGTTGGGTCTACTTAACCTTCCTGATCTGTTATGTATTCATATAACCTGCCTAGAAATGAGTTAATAATAGATAATAGATTGTTTCTCATGGCCATTTGTACAAAAACAACTTGCATCTGCCCCACACATTCTAGAACTCCTTCATTGTTTTTCACTCTGTGACTTTATTAGGAGGTCTGATGTCCAGTCAATATCTCACTAACTGCCACCAATATGTGATGTCCAATTAATATCCCACTGAACTGCTACCAATATGTGACATCCCCTACTGTCCTGGGTCAGTAACTAAGGAACTTCAATCTTCACTATTGACTCCAATGTGAGACCATCACTTAAACAGGAGTAATTCTTCACAATGTCTCCTAAGAGCACACCAGGAACATGCTCTGTAACCTGGGGGGACTGTATACTTCTGTCAACCTCTCATGTAACCCTTATTACACACTTCAGAGCAATGTGTCCCAGTTTAAGACCTCTGATACTCTCACACTTAAATAAATTGAAACTCACACACCCAAACACTTCTGGGAAAAGCCTGAAACAGATTTCTAGTTGTGTCCTTTCCCACACATAATATGGTAAAATGTTGCAAAGAATCAGAGCATCTACATGGCCTTTCAAAGGGCTGTCCAATTATTAAAATTAGATATCAAAACAAATGGTAGCATATGACTTAAAGCAGCCAAGAGCACACCAGGAACATGCTCTGTAACCTGGGGGGACTGTATACTTCTGTCAACCTCTCATGTAACCCTTATTACACACTTCAGAGCAATGTGTCCCAGTTTAAGACCTCTGATACTCTCACACTTAAATAAATTGAAACTCACACACCCAAACACTTCTGGGAAAAGCCTGAAACAGATTTCTAGTTGTGTCCTTTCCCACACATAATATGGTAAAATGTTGCAAAGAATCAGAGCATCTACATGGCCTTTCAAAGGGCTGTCCAATTATTAAAATTAGATATCAAAACAAATGGTAGCATATGACTTAAAGCAGCCAGGTTTTTGGAGTGGCCCAGGAATTATCAAAGCAGGTTTAAGCAGTCTCAAATTACCAAATAATACACTAATTGACTAGCCACAATATAAGATAATAGAAAGATTTAATAATGAGCAAAATGATTAAAAGTGTAAAATAGTAATTTCAATTAAACAAACAGAATTCAATCACCAGGAAAATTAAATTAATACTGAAAGATATAAATCCAGCATTTAGAAAAACTCCGACTAATTAGCTGTAATTTCCTGTCTAACTGAAGAACACTGTCCCTGATCTAAACTAAGTATTACAATAGAGCAAAGGCAGGCTTACAGGTCCTGGTGAGTCTTTTGGGTATCCAATGCTTAGTACAACTGTGGACACAACGGAACTCAACTGCTTAAACTGTCTTCAACAGGCTCTTTTATAAACTAGGTTAACTGCCTTAACTGTTGCAGTTCTTATTTTCATTTCACTCTCTGAAAATCAACAAACAGCTGTTTATTAAAGTTATTTCCTGTCTTTCAGTCTCTGACAGTAAATACAGAGCATCTGAATACATTCTGATGACATCATCTGTAAATCAGCTGGCTCTGAGACAGTTTGCATTTAGAATCTCCTGCACAAACATGTGCAGTTAGAAATGTAAAAAAACACTGTTCAACTCTTTAAACATCCTGTACAGCATATTAATCAACATGTAAGAACTTATTTACAATATCATAGCTAGTCATGCTGCCATATAATACACAGGTTAATCTGAAATTATGTAGAAAACTTCAGCCAGACATGCTAGCACAGGAGGGTTATTTTATTTGCACAGCACCACCTCTGCAAAAAAAGTAATTTCTCATACCTTACCTGAGCGGTCTACCATTTTCTACAATATTTCCATTTAAAATGGACTTATTTTATGAGGATGTAATTTTATAAAAGTTTATTTTCTGTTTATTGTCTATGCTTTCTATGTTCTAGACTAAAAAGGACTTCTTTCTGTAGTAAGTGTTCACTGACCTATTCTGTCTATATCCACAGAGTGCCAGCAGTCTGATCTACAACCCTTGCCATTGTATTTGTTTCTTCTAGTCTACAAGGATTACCCTGCAGTGTATCTGGTCCCAGTTATTCAAAGATTGACATTTAAAAAAATGTTCTGCCCTTCAAACCCACTAGAAATCAATGTCCTCAGACTTTTCTATCCTACTTATGGAAAAAGCATTCAGGGTAGCCTATCTTTCTGTTTTGCACTTCTGCTGTTATCATTCAATGGAATGCTGTAAGCATACAAACTGAATTGCTATACTCTAGAAATGGGTCTGAGTCTGGCACAACTCACTTTCATTACTAAGCAGAATACCTTAAATGTACCTACTTCCAAGGCTTGCCATTAATGAAAATAGATGCATCTGCCTATTTGACCATATTTGCTTTACAGATAATAAATATTTAGCTCTTCCAGTCCCATGGAGAGCACACTCACACATCTTCAGTCCCCCACCTTAGCTACTAGTCGAGTGTGTAACTTCAGAAATTCAGTCCTATAACCATGTTATCCAAAGAAAGGGAACCTACTTCACAAACTGACTTGATAAATATGTCCTGAGCTACACTTAGCATTCCACTTTCTATTTATGGTATATAGCATGGCTTCTATGTTCTAAAATGTCAGATGTTGGAAAAAAATGAGATAAAAGGAAACAAAATTAATAACAAAAGTAATGATATCCTAAACTAGAGATGCCTCCACCAACATCTCTTCTGTAGCTCTGTTCAGGCACCTTGCAGCCAGTACAGAGATGGTGGATCTCCAGCATTGCATTTAGCACCTTCTTTTACCCTCTGCCATAATACTGTGCTACCACCACATAGGTACTGCAGTATCTTTCTCCTGTGAAGAACTGCAGCCAGACAGCCATCCCTCAGCAGCCTCACTGTAGCCATGATTGGGAAGGGATGATAATCAATCAAAAGTGGAATTGATTCTAGAGGTTTTAGTGTGAGAAAACTAAGCCTGATTGGTTGTAATTTTTGAGACAGTAGTTTGGACAGCAAGTGAGAATGTGAGGTTAAAATTAAAATGACATTGAGTAAGAAAGTACCCAGTGTTTAAACCAGAAATTCTAGACAGACACAGCTGTGATGATCAGCGGGAAAACCTGAACTCCTTTTTGTTTGCTCCCATACTTACCTCTCTAGCCTGCTGTTAATGGGGTTTAGGATCATTGTATCCTAAATATATAGGTGCTGGAACCATAGGGCGAGGGGAAGGGAGCGCCACCCCACTTTTACAACTGGAAGACCAGTAATGCACGCACGCTAACGTGACGTGAATTTAAAAGTGTGTGGTTCCTAATCATATCATTGCTGCCAGACTCATCACCGCTTAAGGCTGTTGGACACAACACTCACAGTAAGTCACAGCTGATGTGGTCTCTCTGGGAAAAGTTGAAGTGAGGATGGCTTTGTTTTATGTTGTTTGCTGGGTATAGGGTTACAGGACCGGTGTCTTCTAAATGAAACAGGGTGTGCTTGAAAGAGGGTTGTGGGCATCACTGGTTTTTGATGACCCACACCCTTTGTTATGTTATAAACTACCTGTCTTTTTTTTCTTTTTTTTTTTTGTTGTGTGTAGTTCCTGTTGCAGCTACGTTTAGCAGGTTCTGCAGATACTTGGCTTTTTTTTGTGGAGTTTTGTGGTTACATTAAGTCTGCCCTTACTAACACAAGCTATAATTTTAAACATTGGTATGCATTATCTTGTCACAATTGTGAATTTGAGATTGACTTTTGTCTTGTTGCTAGCAATTTTGTATACACCATATATGTATGCATGAGCCAAATCAAAGGCTTATTTTTTGAAAAAAAGTAGTTGTGTTTTATTATTTTTACAGTAGGTGCTGCGGAATCTTTTCATGGAGTTTTTAAGTACTGTATAGCTTGTGAGAGGGGTGCAAGGTTACAGTATGAGCCTTTTTCCTGTCATGAAGTAATACCTATTGTTTATCCATTTTCTGGCAGCTCCAATAGGTCTAGGAGTTGTCAGCCCTGCTGCCCAAGAATTCTGGTACAAGAAGATTAGGAAGTATTACAGCTGTTCTTTGACATATACTTTTATGTTGTCTAGAATTCATTTTTGTTAGGAGGAATGTGCAAGCTTTTAGTTTGTGACAGCAGCATAGCAGTGTACTTGGTACATTTCTTCATATTCTAAACAGTGTACTCTTCTTTCCAAATGTTGACCCTACACACTGAACAAACTCTGCATCATTTTCCTGTTTGTAAGTAAGCTGTATAAACCTCTGAACAGTAAGGTGCTGTACTGTGTCTAAAACAGTGATTTCTGTAGATCATCTTAATAAGCCCAGTGATGTGGGTTGTTTAATTTAAATATACATATGTTTGTGCATGCGCACACACCATAGATGTGTGTGCGTGATTCAGGGAGTTCAGTCCATTGGCTCATACTTTGGTCTGTTTATTTTAAAATTTGTTGTTTTGTGGCAAATCAGTGATAACTAAATTCACTAAATAATGATAGCCTTTTAAGTTTCAGTCTTCCTATCTTTTTTGGTAACACAAAACACTATTTCTGCAACTTTCTAAGATTATACAAGCAATATTTAAAATGTGTCCCTGGTTTTGGGCCTTTGACTCCCCCCTCTTCTGCTGTGAAATTGAGAGATTTAGTTGTGTCAAGTGGATGGTGCAGTGGTAGTGTTGTTGCCTTACAGCAAGAGGTTCTCTGGTTTCATTCGTGGCTGGGGTGCCTTCTGTGTGGAGTCTGTATGTCCTCCCTGTGTTTGTGTGGGTTTCCTCTGGATACGCTGGTTTCCTCCCATGTTACAAAGACATGCATCTGGAGCATTTCTTCCTGGGCCTCTACTGAAAATTGGCTTTGTTCCAAGTCAGACTTTCCTGGTAAACAAATGTTAAATACATTTTTCAAGGAGCTGAGAGCTTCAGGGGAAGAGAAGTTTAGTGCTGCTTATTCCAAATCTGTTTGCATTGTTAGTAGCACAACAGATAGTAGCCTTACTGTTGATGTAGCAGGCTGTGGGTTCTACTCCCATAGTATGCAGATGGATCGCTGATGCTGTACTGTGTTGTACTTTAAAGGGGGTGGATGCTGCAGTCCTGTGAATGTCCTCCTTTAGAGGAGTTACCTAGTAACTATGAACCTGTCATCAGTTTGCCATCCATTCCCTATTGCAATATTACTTACTAGCTTACCATTTTTTAATATAACATAGCCAGTTTATTCTTCAAGGACAACAATCACTTTATTTGTAGATGAAACAATGAAATATAAATGTGTTTCCTAGCAGCAACCTCTTTATTAGTTAGAGATACCTTTAATGTGGAATTATTTAGATGACTCACTTCTGTGGAGATTTTGTATATGTACTTTTATTGGTGCATTGTAATGACAGAGGTTTGAGTGGCCTTTTATGGTTGAAACTTTCTGAAATGGGTAGTTTTGTCATTATTGGTTCATACATTTTTGGTTCATTGCTTACTAGAAGACTGTGCAAAACTGCAAATTTAAAACACATTCTAACAACTGCCTCCCATACCACATCCATACCCAATCAGCTTACCCAACCCCACCAATACTCAATCTGCCTCTTCCATACCATCACATACAATTAATTCTTCTACCTTCTCACCACTAAATACTACCTCTGATACATATCTCACCCCTATTACCTTTACAGTCTAAGTCTACCTTCAACTACATATCCAAAATACCACACCATGTCTACCAAACGTACCACATTTCTAGCTCTAATATTAGGTTTTATGACCTTGTCCTTCATAGCCCACCTCACTAGACCTCTCTATGCTAATCACTCTCTCCCATCCCATTCTACTTCCTCAGCTGTTATACAACACACGTACTCACTGATCTACATTTCCCCCAGTCTCAACTCCATGAACAATACTTTCCTCTCCCCCTATAAACTTTTACCTAACCATAGAAACACCACACCCTTCTATACCAGCTTTACCTCAATAAAATTTAATACCCACAAACTTAATACCAAGCAACTTAATTACCTCCAATCCCATATTTGTCAACTTATCTCTTTCCTTCTCTCTAGAGACATACACCTAAACCCTGGCCCACCCCCCAAACAACCAAACCTCTCCATCTGACCCACCTCACTCACCCAGTAAGTCACTCCATTTCATAGCTGTAAATGCCCAGATCATTTGCAATAAAATCCCCAACCTCCATGCCTGGCTTATGCAACCAGATATTCTCTCCATCTCTGAAACTTGGCTGAAACCCCATATAAAAGACTTAGAATTAATACCACCCAACTACTGTATTATTAGAAATGAGAGAACACACAAAAAAGGGGGAGGTGTTGCTCTCCTCTACACCTCATCCCTCCTAGTTACCCCCTATTCCAAACCTTTTCCCAAATTTGGTAATGCTGATTTACTCCCAGTCCTTCTGTAGATAAATAAGCACAAATCTATCTGTATTGTCACCCTTTATTCCCCCCAGGAGACAATGTCTCAGTCCTTGAAAACATTCTCTCCTGGTTCTCTTCCAACATTACCAACAAAACTATAATCTTGGGTGATTTCAACATTAAATGGGCCACAGTTCAATCACCAACCAACTCTCTAAATATAAATCTTTACAACTTCACTCAACTGATTCCCTCAACAGCCAGACCATCCAAACACTTCCAAGTATCCTAGACTGGATTCTAGTTTCACATCCCCACTACATAAGTAATAGTGGTGCATTTCCTGACCCACTAGGTGACCACCTTCCCACTTTTGCTCATCGCACCCCCCTCCCCCACAGCTAATCCATACCTATACCTCTACTCGGTACCTAAAGAATTTTAGCTACAATGAATTCTCAAAAGCACCTACAAAGCACAAACTGGTACCCACTAAAAACACTACCCCTAGACAATGCTGTTACCTACTGTAATACAACTTTCTTAAATTTGCTTGACTCCTTTGCACTCTGGAAAACAAAACGCACAAAAAGCAATCCCGTCCCATGGCTAACTAAGAACACCCTACTCTGCATGAAGCTCCGTGATAAAGCTAGGAAACACTACCATAAAACCAAGACCACATCTACCCTTAATGAATACAAAGCACTCCATAACAAAGTAAAGACACTTATGACCTCATATTGCAAAACCTATTTTTCCACACTCCAAAACCAATCATAACTCTAATCCTAAAATATTTTGGGATGGAATCTCCCCTCTCCTCAACCAAGGTAAAAAAGAGAACTCCTTCCCTGACCCAAATGCCTCTCATTTGAAACTAGCTTCCCCATTTAACTCTTTCTTTATAGACTCCATAGCCAAACTAACATCATCCTTCTCTAATAACCCAGCTTCCCCACATCAACCCTCACACATCCCTTTCACCGCTGTCAACTCCAGCTCCCAACCTCCTCCATTTTCCATTATCCCCATTCCTGTCTCTACAATAAAAAAAATACTTCTAAAACTGAAAACTTGTTCTAATGCACCAGACAACTTACCCCCCTACTTCCTAAAAATAAAAGCAGAAGTCATTGCCCTCCCAAACTGCATACTAATAAATCGATCAGTTTCTGAATGTCATGTCCCCAACTCTGGAAAAAAGCCTTCATTATCCCACTTCATAAAGGGGGCAACAATACTAATATCTCTAACTTTTGACCTATTGCTATCCTATCCCCTATTTCTAAACTTCTCGAAAAATGTATTTGCCTGCAACTTCTTCCTTATCTCTCAAGAAATAACCTTCTTACTTGTACCCAGCACAGTTTCCAACCCAGCCACAGCACCACCACCACTCTACTCTCCTTCCTTGAAACTGTTAACAAGGCCCAACACTCTGGTCACATTGTGTCCACCCTGCTCTTAGAACTTTCTAAGGCCTTTGACACCATCTCTCACAACCTGCTCCTTACTAAACTCTCCAAATTAAATCTTTCCCACTCAACTATCAACTGGTAACTACCTAACTAAAAGACAACAAGCAGTCAAGTGGAATAAAACCATTTCACGTTTCCTTACTACTCCCACAGGTGTGCCCCAAGGTTCTATTCTAGGACCCCTCCTATTCAATATTTTCATAAATGACTTCTATCTTGCTATCCCTAATGCTAAACTTATTCAATACACTGACAACTCTACAATTATCTGCTCTGCCACATCAGTCTATTCATTAGCAAAATTAACTCAGGATGCCTTCTCTTCTACTGAACAATGGATGCTTGACAATCACCTGGCACTGAATGCATCCAAGACCAAATTAATGATATTCACCCCTTCTAAAACCACCATCCTAGATAAAGACTCTTTCTCTATCACCAGCCAAAATAACACCCTTCTTGAAATGCTCCCCACTGCAAAACTATTAGGATTCCTCATTGATGACCACCTAAAGTTTGAGAACCATCCACATGTAAACATCAAATGAACACACAAGAAACTTGGCATGCTCTACCGCCACTACCACTTCACCTCTCCTGCCACCAGGACCACTCTTGCTACTACTTACATCATCCATTCTCTCTTACATAGAGCCTCTGTCCTTACTAATCTTCAATCCTCCCTCAAGACAAAACTCTCCCCCTGCTACTACAAAATTTCTAAATTTGCTACAGGCCACATATCCTCTACTCACCACTGTAAATACCTATATCAACTGAACTGGCTTGAGCTAGCCACTTACCTCATCTATACTCAACTGATCCATGCACACAAACTTATTTTAGCCCCTCTCTTACCTCTACCTTCCAAATGCATCAACCAAATAGATGTCTAAGATCCACCTTTCAAAATCTTATTGACCTACATAAACCTGTCCGTCCACCAGGCAATCATCTTCTATCCTTCTCCTTAGCACGCCACTGGAACTCACTTCCACCCAGGGTTGCCAGACGTCCCTATTTGGGTGGGACTGTCCCGAGATCAGCAGCCTGATCCTGATTCCCGCACTGCTGGTTTAAATCCTGGGCAGCCTCCGCTTTGTTTTTTTTTTTTTTTGATTGGCCCGTATACCGGCATATGGGCCAATCAAAAATCGTTAAACACAGAGCTTCTTGTGTTTAATGTGGAAGTTCCGCAATAAACACAAGAAGCTCCATGTTTTCGTGATTTTTGATTGGCCTGTATGCCAGTATATGGGCCAATCAAAAATCGTTAAAGGTATACGGGCCAATCAAAAATCGCTAAACACAGAGCTTCTAGTGTTTAATGCGGAAGTTCCACATTAAACACAAGAAGCTCCGTGTTGAGCGATTATTGATTGGCCCATATGCCGGTATATGGGCCAATCAAAATATCACAAAACAGAGCTACTTCTGTTTAATGCGGAACTGCGATGTTCTGCATTAAACAACAGTAGCTCCGTGTTTAGCGAGTTTTGATTGGCCCGTATACCGGTATACGGGCCAATCAAATCATCACAAAACAAAGTTATTTCTGTTTAATGCAGAACTGCAATGTTTTGCATTAAACAGAAGTAGCTCTGTGTTTAGCGATTTTTGATTGGCCCGTATACCGGTATACGGGCCAATCAAAACATCGCAAAACAGAGCTA
This sequence comes from Protopterus annectens, assembly GCF_019279795.1. Taxonomy (NCBI): domain Eukaryota; kingdom Metazoa; phylum Chordata; order Ceratodontiformes; family Protopteridae; genus Protopterus; species Protopterus annectens. Next base: position 370,635,427 of record NC_056750.1, read on the forward strand.
CTTCTGTTTAATGCGGAACTGCGATGTTCCGCATTAAACAGAAGTAGCTCTGTGTTTATTGATTTTTGATTCGCCCGGGCCAATCAAATAAAAAATAAACACAGAGCTACTTCTGTTTAATGTGGAACTGTGATGTTCCGCATTAAAGATGTGGAAGACTTTTTTTTAGTCTTCACTTACAGTGAAAGATTTTTTTTTTTTTTTTTAGTCTTGACTTTGTCCCTATCTGGCCAGTTGGAAATCTGGCAATCCTGCTTCCACCACACATCTGTACCACTAGCAAACTCTCTGCTCTCAAAACTTTACTATACTCCCATCTAAACTCACATTGGGAATGCTCCTGCTCCCATCCTACATAGCTTTCCCAACCAGAGTTACACTCCACAAGCTAATAGATCTGCTAAAGAGCCACCTACTGTCTCATAACTCCTAACAATAACTGTTGGAGCAATCATATTTTATAAGAAATGTAATTTGTATTGTTATTACAACCTGTTACTCTGTAACTTCTTGCATTTCTATGTATATTATATTTGCCTTATTGCTATGTGTATTTTGTACTTCTCTGGAGCTTTTCTCCCCAGGACTGCATTGAAAATGGGCTCCTCGTGGCCCAATGGACCATCCTAGCAAACAAACTGAAAATAAATAAATAAAATGTGTTTGAAATCAGCCTGGAGGAAAGTGTGAAAGGCTCAAAATCATGGGCAAATTTTAAGCTTTACACCTGTTACCAAAGCAATGGATGAAGGTAAAACAATTAACGCCACATTACCTTGACCTGGCTGAGCCTTTTGACACATCCCCCTACTCAGGTGTAATACAAAAGATGAATAATGTAGGAGAAAACACTTGCATCACTAGCTGGGTTGCCAACTTGCTCACAGGATGCAGGAGATCAACATAGGGGAAGAGACAAGTCACCAATGGAGTCCTCCAGGATTCGTTGCTGTGACTTTTTCTGTTTGGCATATACATCTCAAAAGTAAAAGGAAATACCAAAGGGCTTTGGCCGGCTGAGTTTGGGATGGCTGCAAGCTAGGAACAGTTATTAAATCCCCAAATGACTTAACCATCATGCAGGAAGGTTTGTCCCAAATAATAACTAGTGTCAAAATCATGACAATGCCCTCTGAGAACTGACCCAATTGTTTGGCATTTGGGAACTTGTGTGTACAGTGACCTAACTTTTGACCAACATGTTCCCAGAGTTATAAGAAAGCATTTCTATATTGCACAGCTTATAAACAAATTGATTGTGACTAGATCTAGAGATATTGTTGTCCCCCTTTACAAAGCTCTCATTAGGTCAGTCATTTTGTATAATGCCCACTTTGGCATGTATCTGTCCAGCCACATGCAACAATTGGAATGCCTTCACAAATACCTTACTAAACGGATACAAGTCCTAAGCAGTAGGTCTTGCATGGACCACCTCAAAGATTTATTACTATACTCAATACCCTACAGAGGGCTTAGAGGTGACATGTCTGGCATACAGGGCATCCTCTGACCTAATACAGAATGACCTACTGAATATCCGCAAGTCAAATGGCATCAGAAATACTCAGTCCAGTTATCTAAACAAAGTTGTGGAGAGATGGATATATATATGTATCTCAGAGGCTACCACTGTTCCCAGAACAGACTACCCAAAAAATAAAACAAAGCTCATCCTTCCATATTCAAATGCAACTTGGATCTAAGGATGGGTAATAGAAAATGTACTCCAGGATTACCCTTCATGCCACTAATGGATAGAGGCACTTCCTAAATGCTGCATCCCTTACATGGGTCCCCTCAAATTATCTATGGTATGATCACAGTTATTCTCACTAGGGCTAATATACAGTTATCAGCCATGGGATAGTTAAGACCAATCAGAAAATGTTAATTCAAGCACCAAACAAGAACTGGCTAAGCTTAAAATGTTCTCCAAGTGACCCTATGTTGTGGTAGTAAATAGTTATAAAAAATTGCCCTTTTTAGATCACTGCACCCCCCCCCCCCCCCATCTTCAACAGCTTCTGGCACCTATGCCTAAATATGTATGTATGTATCCTTATGAGCTGGGACTTTGAAATAGTATTTCACTTGGAAAATATTCCAAGGAATTAGAACATTGTTCCAGGTAGTCCTAACCAGCTTAACCCTTATATTACGTTATTTTAACAGTGATCTTCATTTTGTAATGTTCTTTAGGAACTGTAAGCAATCATTTTCTTGGAATTAAAAACAGATAACCAGAATTCACCACTTCCTCTCCACCAAGAACGTCGAATATATAAATGAACAGATCTCCGCTGGCTATACCATAAAGGGCTACCCTCTGAAAAAATCCAAACCAAACTCCGAAATGGCAAACAAACAGCAGTAAAGTTGTACAATTCACGATTCCACTGAAATATTGTCCCAACACACTGGTTGAACGATAAAAGTATATTTAATAAACACTCAAAAATGACACAATTACATAAACGGCATAAAAGAAACTGGGATTGAGCGCGCTTTCATCTAAACCTTATAGACTTCATCAGAATCCATTCCATCCGATTCTGATGAAGTCTATAAGGTTTAGATGAAAGCGCACTCAATCCCAGTTTCTTTTATGCCATTTATGTAATTGTGTCATTTTTGAGTGTTTATTAAATATACTTTTATCGTTCAACCAGTGTGTTGGGACAATATTTCAGTGGAATCGTGGAATTGTACAACTTCACTGCTGTTTGTTTGCCATTTCGGAGTTTGGTTTGGATTTTTTCGGAGGGTAGCCCTTTATGGTATAGCCAGCGGAGATCTGTTCATTTATATAATTAAAAACAGATGTTCATTTTGATTAGTGAATGGCATTGTTAGATAACCTGTTTTAAGATGCTTTGTTTCTAAGCCAGTCAGCAGAGATGCTTGGAGGGTCATATCATTTCAATTTTTTTGTCTTTTATGTCTTGTTTCAATGTTTTTTCTATATTATTCTATTATGATGCTTAAATGATATTTTATGATAATATTTTCTGTCACAGTTTATATTCAAGTACACTAATTCATACTATTTTCTGTTACTTCATTTTAGACCCTTGGGGATACAAATGTGTAAACTGTAAGTATTAAATGATACTTTGTCTTTTAAAGATGTTTCTTTTTTACACGTGTCAGTGGGGTTTTGGAAACTAGATTCACAATTGTGACTTTAATAATTGGATGACATCTCAACTTCTAAGAAATCAGGTTTATCAAAACCAAAGTATTAGGATTTAATTAACTGTACAGTACAAATGACTTTGGCGCAGTTTTATACTAAATGACAGAGTCCATTGTTAGTATCTCTCTCTCTTTTTCTATCACACTCTATCTCAGTAGATTCCACTGCATGGAACACTTTCTAATTTCTTCTCCAAGGACTTTCTTCAGCGAGATTAATTTTCTCTCCCAAAGCTGCTGTGCTAGACTAACACTTCTCTTCCACAAAAGACAAATGGTCTCTGATAGGATTTTTCTCAGCCCTCTTTTCATATTATATACATCCACCCATTACAGAAATATAATATTAGTAATCCAGCCAGCTATATGGTCTTAAAAGTACAGGTATCCTTAATAAAACAGTTGCTATTTTAAATAAATATTATTGTGCTTAGAATTAATTCTTTATATCACTGTTTTAAACACTACTTATACCACTGTTTATACAAAAAGACATTGTTTACACTGTGATTTACAAATATTTGCATCACCTTGTACACTTCTCCTTGGTGAGAACTGTGATGCCCATGCCCTGGCCCAGCAATCAAGGAGCCTCAATCTTCAGCACTAACCAGTGAGGGGCATCCGCATTGGGAAGGATAACAAATACACACACAGTAAAGTACAATTTCCCTTAACAGCACACAGAGATCACAGTCAGTCTGGGGGTGGTTTTTCCCTTTCTCACTAGATTCCCAATAAGACTCCCCACTGGCACAGCTATGGGATCCAGATCTCAGCCTAGTGGTCAAGCTAAAACCTTCAGCACCCTCTCTGTCCAACCAGTGCTTCGTGTCCCTGCCCAAGTAGCTGACACACACACACACACACACACACACACACACACACACACACACATACATACACACACACACACACACACACACACACACACACACACACACACACACACACACACATTGAGATATGAGTTATATACAAACACACAGACACTGCTGGGGAAGGCTGGCACACGTTCTCCAGCTATGCCCCTTCTGCCCAGACTATATGGTAGTACCACTTGCCACCAACCACTAATATCAGCTACTAATAAGGCCCTTATCAAAGGGTGTCCAGTTATTACTGTGCAATATTATTATCCAACGGGTAAGTGTGACTGAACAGCAAGACTATTGGAGTGGCTTTGTACAGTATCACTATATACATGCAATGTACTCTAGAGCTTAAATTATCTCTACACAAAACAGCCACAGTTGAAAGGTTTACAAATATTTAATAATAAATAATAAAAACACAAGACAATACTTCTTACTACACAGTGCTAGAGTCAAGAGTTCAGAGATCACAGGAAAATGGTTAAAATAATATAGTAGAATAGTTCTGACATCAATACAGAAAAACAACTAGTCTAATCTTCCTATTTCCTAGCTATATCTAAGAGCAAACACAGTTCCAAAATAAACTTACATATAGAGCAAGACAGTGCTGGTTATGTTGGATGTTCTGAAGACAAATGCAAAATACCCCGAGTCTCTCTCTCTCTCTCTGTCCTTAAATTGATAACACAGTATTACTGAGTCATTTCAGATTACATAATTTTTTTTCTTGTTCCCAGGCTAACAGAAACTCAGAGTTTAACAGCCCTTTTTATCTTGCACCTGGTCAGGAAGCTACAGCAATAAAAGACATTATACATGCAAATTCTAGCAATTAACTCTAGTCTCAAAACAAAATAAAGACGCTGCTGGTTCAGAAACCACGGCTCTGAGCCCTGAGATCAAAAACGGTCATAAAATGCTTGACTTATTAGCTTTCTTACAGCAGAGTGCACTGTTGTTACATTTTTTCAGTTCAACATCCAATACAGTCTTTTCACATTTAAGAGAACAAGCCTGTGGCTTATATTAATATTTACAAATGACAGAATTATCTACAAAATTCTATCTAGCTAGGCTGGCAGCCTTCACATATCTTCACAAGAACTATAATTTTATTATAAAATATATTTATATACTGACATTCAGAAACACATGCATGTATGCAAATTAAATACAGTTTCACTAGGACTGATACTTTCACTATAGTAAATCATGTTGTATGGTGTATTGTACATAACTTCCAATAAAAAAGTCTAGTGCTTCCTTCAGCCTCCTCAAGTTAGCCTCTACTTTCATCCTATATTACTTATTTAGATAACCTCTGTGGATGTTACTTACAGTAACATTATGTTGTTAACTGATTTGAGCAGCATTTCTTAAATTAATATAGTAATCCAGTGACCTTGAAAATGTAAATATCTTGCCATCTCAGTTGCTTAGTTTAGCAGTTCTCATATAATTACAGGTATGTATAATTAGCTACATGTAATCAGTTTTCTTTTTTATTACGTAATATCGTTGTAATCGAAATCCATCTGTATATTGCTAATAATGCAATGCAACTCTTATTAGGAAGCTTTTGTCACTGGATTTTGACTGCAAATTGTTAATACCTAGTTGCTTATCTCATAAAACGAAAGGAGGGAATAAATAAATATTGCAGTTAAGTTTTGAAACCTGCATAGGTGTCTTTTCCTCTTAAGCATCCATCTCATAAAAATTAGCTTGTCGCCAAAGGTGATAACCATTACAACTAATGAGTCCATTCTACCCCATTATTACTACCATGATTTTGGCAGCACTAATATTTGCTTATCTCTCCACCAGCAGTACTGACATTTATAGTCTGAGTGACCAGTCTCAAGAGAGGAGATTATAATTGCTACCAAGCCTCTGACATGATTAGAAGCAGCTGTATTCAAACTCATACAGTGATGCTGTATTCGTGATTTAACAGGAAGAGGGTATTTTTGACATGGTGACAGCCTTCTTCAGTAACTGAAATCTTAGTGTCTCTATAATGTCTTTCAACAATTCAAGGTGCTGAAAGTGAACACATCCTGTATTACACAAATGGCTGACATGACTGAAATGTGTTTGAAAAGTTTTTTTTTTTTTTATCATATAGAAACTGATGTAGTTGGCTTGCTTTGGTAAAGACAATAGAGACAAAATGTCTGTCATATGCATCATCTGTAAGTTGACATATTTCTCCATTTTTCTTCTGTTCTCCCCTTTCTCCTTTTAGCTTGGGACTGCAATCGTAAGTAATCAAGCTGCTTTAGCTGATGATTTTGTGTGTGTGTGTGTGTGTGTGTGTGTGTGTGTGTGTGTGTGTGTGTGTGTGTGTGTGTACATGTGTGTGTGTGCTTATCTATTTGTGTGCTTATGTATGTGTATGTGTCCAAGTATGCAAATCATTTATATTTTTTCTGGACTTTTTGAAATGACTAGTCTTCCATAATTGCTGTTTTAAGCCATGCCTAATCGGATGGTGGTCTGTAGTAATCAATATCATTTCATGATTAACATAGGAAAAAAAGCAATATGTGGGTAGACAGCTGGTTAGCCAGATTGGTAGACTTACAGATAAGTAGACAGACACTCACATGTTGAATAAACTGAGATTTTCTATAATATTCATTGTCAGTATAGCTGATTTAAACTTTGTATATCCACCCCTTCCCTCATCTTGTTCCCAGTTTTTCATTATCTAATGTCAGTAATTCCTGAATATTCTAAATGCAGGTTCTAAGTAAATAACACTACCCAAATCTGTATGCCCTTCTATAATTCATTTTTTTACATCAGCATTGCCTCCCCCATTTGTCTTTTCTTTCCTCCTAATTCTTTTCTCATTAGAAACAGCTAAACATATTGGAAAGATTCACATTTAATATAATGCTTCTAAGTTAATCTCAAAATCATGCAGGATATCTACAATTAGTATGTTCACCATTTATATTATCCATGGTGTATTGTCCTTGCCGTACTGCCATACTGATTGCCTTTATGGTAGTTATGGAAATATAAATACTAAGTCTGCATTGTTTTCATTCTGTACATGTGTAAGGCAGAGCATGTGAGTTCTTGGGTGCTGGCATAAGCAACAGATATTCTACCTAATTTCATGGTATATGGGACTACTTCCAGTTTGTGCCCAAAAATAACACTTGTTACTGTCTCATTTCTTGGCTCAGCAATAAACTTTAGCTTAAAAAATATGGCAGACATAGATTTTTCTAACTTTGCTACAACTGTTGTCATAAAAATGGACACAGCTGTGATTTGCATGTACGTGTTCTAGGCAACATCCAATAAAATGTGCTCCATGTTGCACATACCAAAAAGTGTCACTTTTCCCTGAACATAACTTTTGGTAAAAAATTAAATATTTGTGTACTCCATACAAGGAACCTCCAAACCATATATATAAACATATCGGGGGATTCTGCATTACAGGAGTAGGTGTCCTTGGTTTTCAAAGACTTAACTTTGCAAAATGACTTTCTATTAAGTACAGTTCTCTAAAATAGGTGCAAAAATTGATGATCTTAGCATTATGTATAATCAATCTGAAATCAGTGTATTGGAAGTATTAACATGGAAGTCAGACAGCAGCAGACATTTTAAATTGCACACAATCCAGGCAAAGACAGAAGAGGGAAGCACAGAGCTAGGGGAAGGAGAAGATGTGCATGGTCTGGTTCAATGTTTGCATACATCAACAGTTAACTAAACAGAAAGGTTATCCGAGCCAGGAGCTTCAAGCAGTTAAACTGGTACAGAAGGAGAGACACACTCATCACAAAGCACTAATGTGTCTATATTAATTGCAAATTAATGTTATTGCCTTATGTAACTAATACCTTTATTTATTTTAACAGATTCTTTTCATCACAAACCTTGGTGTCAATATCGTAAGTATATTCCTCTTGTCTACTACTGTACTGGACAACTATGTTATCAAACCATGGCCAGTGCCCAGCCAAGTACTAAAACATGACTGATATATTGCCTCTTCATACCTGAAATCCAGATTATTAGTAGAGCCCTAAAGGCTATATTCTGAAAAATATACAAATGTATTTCCCAGCCTCCTCAGTTACAAATTCAGTTCTGTACCCTTCATTTTCATAACATAGATCTGATCAAGAAATATAGTTTTATGAGCACTTTGAATTCATGTATGTATAAAATTGGCTGTGCTTATTTTAGAGTATATGTTTGTGTGTGTGTGTGTGTGTGTGTGTGTGTGTGTGTGTGTGTGTGTCTGTGTGTGTGTGTGTACGTGTACTAATATGCATAAATTTAGATAATCACACACACGTGTATTGTATATATACATACATACACAGACACACACACACACACATATATATATATATATATATATATATATATATATATATATCTAAATAAATATAAAGAGAGAGAGAGAGATACATATACACATAAGATTATATAATGAACGATCAACATATCACTTAGTCAACATACAAAAAATGTACAAAGATATTCTGAACCTTCATTATATTGCACAAACACCACATTGATAATCAGTACATTGAAAAACAAAACAAATAATCTTTTCTGATACCTTTCCCATAATCCAATCACTTTCAGCTCAAATTTCTTTGAATAGTGGTAGTGTAATGGGAAAGGATTTTTTTTAAATGAAGATGCATGTTAGGGGCAGGGGATGGTAAACCCTAACCTTGCTCCTGTCTCTAACCTTATTGTGCATCTTAGCTTTAAAAAACATAATACAACCACTACACAGCTCAGACACTGAGCACATGCACAAACACACACATGCAAAAATATACATCAAATATATCCCTTAACCTAAGATTTTAACCCTAAACACTCAAATTTGTGCCCCCCCCCACACACACACACACACACACACACACACACACACTCTTAATGTACCCTCTTACCTAAACCTTACTCTAGCCCTAATGAACACACCTAGTATAGATCCCACATATTTGCAGCAAAGCAAACAGCTGACAAAACATATGTGCGATAAACCGGATGTTCACACACACAAGCAAGATCTGGCTGTTGCCCAAAGCAATGGTCAACCAAAAAAAGACTAAACACATGTGACTCACACACACACACACGCACACATGCATACATGCACACACACACACACACACACACACACACACACACACACACACACACACACACACACATATATATATATATATATATGTATGTATGTGTGTGTACATATGTATATGTGTGTGTGTGTGTGTGTGTGTGTATATATATATATATATGTACATGGAACTTTGACATTTCCTCAAAATGTGAGAATGTTTAACCACTAGTAATCACCTAAAACATTCAATTGACAAAATTTAAAAAAAAATCTTTTTTGAAAGTAGAGCAAGCCCTTTTGCTCCCTCTACACCCATGCTTCTTATATATACCAACTCCAAGGTCATAATACTGCTTGTTGATAAAACAGATTTTGCATTATCAGCATTTTCTGAAGGGTATGAAGTCTGAAACTTAAGTGTCTATCATTTTCCAACTGCAACCTTTAATGATTTGCCACTAAGTTGCTGAAAATGACAGCTATACCCAATGAGCCCCACTTCTCCTCCCACCAGAAGTGGTATTTGGTGTAGGAGTCTTTACAAATAAATTCAAACAAGCACTTGTTTCTGGACACTGTTCTTCATCCTCCAGTGAAACAGGCACTGTAAAACTTGCCAGGAATTAAAGCAAAGCATTTAAGAACATGTAATATTTTGTAAATCAGTGGACCACAATTCGACACCCCAGACAATAGTGTTTACTACAAGTGTCACGAAGACACTGCTGTGCAACGATCCACACACAAATGTTTGCTGCCAAAAGATACCCCCTTTCAAGCTCACACACACAGAAAATAAAATTAAAACAGTTTAGCACCACTTGGAACAGTCAGCACCCTGTTTCCACCCTAGTGATGGTAAAAGTCTGCATATGTCTCTCTCACAAAGCCCAGGACCCACAAGTAGATACATGAGCAGCCAAGTCACCAAAGAATGGCCCACAGGGAATGGAGCCCCGTTCCACACAGAGACCCCTTCCCCTACATCCTATAGTTCTGAACAAATCAAGCCTTCACAAAGTGTCCCAGCTGCGTTGGAAGCACTGCCACCCCTGCAACTGATAAAAGCTATATCTTATTTGAAAACTTCAACACATCTGTGTTCCATAAGCACTGAACCTGAACAAGCCCATGGCCTCAACCACCATCCTGAAACCAACTCTGCAGCCAAGAGCAGCAACCTAGTGACTCAAGCAGCTACAGGTAATCCCCAGGATAGCAGTTTTCTCACACACTTCAGCTCAACATTGTAATAAATGTTAATTCATCACCCTTCCTCTGAAACTCACTGGTTCACTGCCTTTCCTCCTAAACTCCCCAGATTTAGATAAGATTAAGAGGGCAAAACTAAATGTAGTGTCAAAGTCAGGGACTGATCAACAGACTACCTCGTAAGATGCTGCAACCAGCGACTTGCCCAGCCCCACTTTATATGCGGCCGTCACTATTCCACTCTCAGCAATGCTTGCCCAGTTTCACTGAATTCTGAGGGACCATCACAGAAGCATCCCTGTAAAAGTGGCAACCTGGCCGTTGACATCATCCATGCAACATTTGCATCCTCCTAAAGTGGGAAAAAACTTTTTTCAGCCAGCCTTGAACTACTAATGTGGCTTATGAAAGGTAGTGATACTCGCATACCTCTCAATCTCTTAACGCAAAATCTGGACGAAGCGTGACATAAGGCCCCCAAAATGGGGACATATTTTAAATATTGCTGTTATAACTTAGAAAGTTGCTAAATTAACAGGATTATGCTTAGCATGCATTCTTCTGAAGGATACTAAGTCGGTAACACAAATGCATGTTATTACTTAATGACTTAAATCCTCAGATTAACCCACTGATTTGCCAAAAATTGCATATTTCATAAGAAACAGATCAGTCATATAAGGCAAAATCTAGACATTCAGCGAACATCTGTACCACTGAGAGGTATGCATATTTGGACCATCCTTATCCCACCAAAAAACACAACTCTATGAAAACAAACCCAAATATGAAGCAAAATCTGGACATTCTATGAAAATAAGTACATTTGAAAGGTATAAGAAATACACAGTATTATTGCGTCAAGCAGCAGATCATAAAAGAACCTCTGAGAAAAAAATCCACTTACCTCCACTGGGTTCCTGAAAAACATAAGTTGCAAACTCACAGGCAAAAGCAATTAGACTCTGTCACTAAATTTAAAAAGTCATCAGTTGCAGAGAATTAAGACATTCCAGCTTCTGTAAAACAAACTTAGTCCTCAGCTGACAAGGTTTTTATCAAGTGCACCTTTGACATACTCCTCACAGGCCACAGATGCCTGACACTTTGCATTCCTACCTCTGTGTCTTCTTTAGACGGGATAAAGTAGGGAACTCCAATTTAACCACTTCCATAGTTTGGTATAGTTGACCCCCTAAAGGGGACTACCAACCCAACTCTGATATTCTGTGTAAGTGCACCTCCTTTTTTGTTTTCTTTTTTTCTTTTGGATGAGAAAGGCTCTGCACCAACGAGAAGCATAGCCAGAAATAAAAGTGGTACAAAGGCCCAAGATAAGGGAAAATTTTAAATATCGCTGCTTCACCTAACCGTAACTGTAAACTATTTAATAAAAGTGGACCCAAGATAAGGGACAATTTTAAATATCACTGCTTCACCTAACCATAACTGTAAACTATTTAATAAAAGTGGACATAACTCACTGCGCATGTGCAGCCGTTATTCGCTGGCAACTAAAAAGCATCTGACATGCACTTGTCGATCCTCCCAGTAATAGAGCAGCCCCTTCTACCCCTTTTTTACCAACAATAACAGATGTCCTTCCACAGGATGCAGACACTGAAGACCATATCACTACCCCTTAAATCTCAGCCAACATGGATGTTGAGTTGTTCCAGATACTGCAACGCATCAAACTGCGATCACAAAGACCATGACACCAAAACAAACCCGCAGCCTGTGAAAAGGCATCTGTGGCTCAACTACACATCCCCCAACTGCCAGAGTACAACAAGCTGAAGCCACTATCACACCCACAATAGCGCTCCCCTCACAGAAGCTGAAAAGGCAGCAAAAGCCAATACAAGGTAAGAGTGACCCTAAACTGAGAAAGGCTTAGTTTGAACTCCCTACCTTTGGTAAAAGCTGTATTCCCATTGGCCAGAAAGCTTGTAATGTTCCTGGATCCCAAGGTTGTTAGCAGCCTAGCTCTCCCATAGGGAAAACACCTTAAACAACCTTACCAGTTGGCTGAAAGTAAAATAGAACAAAAAAAAAAACACTTTATGAGGCTAGTAATTGCACCGCACACTTGCCACATACCCAATACTGCTACTTATATATACTGTAACTTAATCTCCCATACTAACCATTGCTAATGCCTACAGGTCATCCCGGACATAAACTCAAACTGGTAAGCTCACACCAAAAAATGTGATTCCTACACTAGTTACAATAGCCTAAGACCCATTAAACCCCTCCCTACATTTACCTCATTTCCTCCCAATCATCCCTCATTCCCATTTAACTCTATCCTCCTCCTATCTTCTTAATTCCTGCTATTATATTTATCTAGCCCTACGTAAAGATGTCCAAGGACAAATTGATCTGTTACCAAACCTCATTTGTGCTGGATTAAACTGATTATAAAAGGGAACTCTCAAAGTATGTCCTCAGAATATGTCATTATTAAGGTTAGCTTTTCCCTTCCATTTGTGTAGTCTTCTGTAACATAGATTTTAAAGTTTTATTAAAACATTCTACAAGTCTGTCATCTGTCTAAAGATGGTATACAGACACCTTTAACTGTCTTACTATAAAAAATATTAGCTTTAATGCATTATACTGTATATGAATAAGGTGCTTTGGTTGGTAAGAATCCTCTGGAAAGTCATACAGTAGAAAAAATAGGTCTATTTCTTTTGATATGGCTTTGGCAATGATTCTTCACAGAAGTATTGAATCAGGAAAGTTTTTTTTGCACAATAAAAACTTGTTATACTCTACTGACAGTCCTTATATGAGTTTACAGGTAGACACACAATGCCCATTGCTACGTGTTTAAGTGAGATATCAAAATTAAATAGGGTATGAAAGGGTTCGTAAATCCTGGTTTGGGTGATGTTCTTGTCACACTGTACAGCCTGCATAAATGTTTTAGATGCTTATCATAATGCTAGGCCAAAGCAAATCTAGATCTATAAATGATCTCCCAAAATATGACTTTATGCTAAGTTCATTGTGAATATTTGTAAAGTTTTGGAATTAACAACTGGACCAATATCTATTCTTTCTCTTTTGTCACCATGTAGAGCAGATAATTTCTTAGTTCAAAGTAGGGTTATGTAGTTGAGCTATTCTGTTTCTCTGAATTCCCATTGACTCCCTCTCTGTATATTTTCTCAGGCTCCACTTATGTATTGTCTTTGAAATGATCATTCTTATAGCTAACATGGCTTAAGTAAGTCATCTAAGTCAGCACTGATTTCATTATTGTTATGATTTTATGTGGAAGTTATAGTCTCTTCCCTCACAAACATAAGTACAGTCTTCTCCATCTAATGCAGCTTCTATAAAGAGCAGCTTAAGAAAATAATTTTCTTCCAAGAGAGGTACTAACAACATTCCTTTCACTCCAGTGTTTCTTTATTTATTTTGAGTTCTTATTCTGTTTTTGACTGGCTCTCTATTTTGATGTAGCAGGGAAAAAGCTTAATACTCTCAGGTGTCCCTTTCATTTTTTTTTCAGCATGACAGCAACCTGTTTTTTTCTTCAGTCTGTACAATCACTTCTCTTTCCATATTCATAACTAGAGATCATTCCCTGTTAGATTCCATACTGTCTTTTTGAACTACTTTAACAATAACAAATTGAGTAATCTGGCAAAACTCACCCTTCCTGTCAGTCTCTCTTCTGAGTTCCTTCATTAATTTATCGTCCTTTTCAGTTTTTAGTAATCTTGGGCATCTTCATCATCTAAGTCAATGAGGATCCCCATCAGGTTTCCAGTTGGATGTGATATCTTAGTCTACTTGGCTTGGAGCCATTGTTCTCAAACTGCTTATATTTTCAAGGCCACCAAGTAAGTCTTTACATCTTTAAGAGCCCACCAGTTTTCAGGACTGTTGTTGATGTGGTCAGCCAGGTAGCAACAGCAGCAACCTACTGTTATAGGAGAAGTAGGTGCTGGTCAGTTGCTGTAATCCTCTACATTTGGGCCTCCAGTATGTTTTCCATCATTCACCAGCTCAGTAGTTACAGCTGTCAACCAATTATGCAGTTGCACTTCCTTTAGGTAACTGTGTCACGGTGATTTTTTTTGTTTGGAACAAATATGTATATAGGCACAGTATAGCCACAGTTCAGTTTAACCATTTTCCTTCCATGAGAAGTAAATCCACATATAATCACAGGGTGTAACAGTCCACTAAGTACAAAAGTATTCCAGTCAATATAAAACAATTACTTCCACTTTATTAGGCATCATTTCCTTCTGTGTGGGGAAGTTATATCTTAAGTAGCTTTATATACTGACACTAGTCTTCATATGGTGAAAAATAAACATAGACAAAGCAGTTACTGGCAGCTTCTGGAAGTGAAACTTTCAAAAAACTGTTATGTTTTTCTGTCCACATTTTCCACCAGTGTAATATTTTCTTTAATTCCAACCACAGAAAACAGTCTTCGGACACCAACTTACAATTGAAAATGGGGATCTTTTTACAAGAGACAATAGAAAATAATGAAAGTGCAGACTTTTCTTTCATTTAATTTTAAATCTTCAAATATATTCCAATAGAACAAAAATAACTACTTTCTCTTGATTCCAATTACACAATTCAGGGATGGCTTTAGAATGCTTCCTTTCTTCCAACTCCGCTTCCCTGGAAACAACTATTTCATGTTTATTCCATTCTTTCTCTTCTCTCTTTTGTAACGCATCCTCTGCAGGTCTTACTAGGTCATGTGACCTTACAGTAAAGTGTTTTCTACCACTATATCACTAATATATATATATATCAGCAATTATTTTAGTTGATAGCTGAATTGATAAGACTGTACTGTACTGGGATTAACTGGAAACAACTGAAATTAGACTGAAACAAAAGTTTTTATCTGTTAATTACCCAAACTGGTGCTGAACAGGTGCCAGTCTCTCCTTTATGGGCCAAGTCTTGTGTACTTTTCAGAATGAATTCTCCAAACACTGCAGTTCATTTAATGAGACTTTATTGGATGTTCACAATATCGGAATACTGTCTTCATTGACAGTGCTAATAAACAATAACAATCTGTAGAAATGTTGGGGTGCTGATTAGTACCCAAAGTTACTGCACATCATACTCTGATTGTCCTGAACAATGTAAACTAAAATAGTCTTTATATGACCTGTCTTCTGTACTCAGGTTCGAGTGTCTGTATTATAGCTTAATCTTCTCTGTAGTGACAGGTTGAACAAACTAACCTGAACTGAACTGCTATCCTGAACACAACATATTATATGGCTTCAGTCCAGTAATTTTCCTTTGTAAACTGCATTTACTCCCTCTAACCTTGGTCTCAGGCTTTGTCTCATATGCGCTTTATTTAACATTCCATTAAGGAGCACTCTGTAGCTGGCAAGATTGTATTTTTCCCTTGAGAAAGAAAAAACATTTTGTGTTTCTGTATTTTCTGCACATTTCATGCTTATCATTCCTTTCTAATAAACTGTCCTTCCCTAAAACTGAATGCATACATGTCTGACACTACATGTTTTACCTTTAAGTCTGCATAATGCCTAATAACTACTTTAAAATGGAGGTCCCTAATCTAACAGTTGCCCCTGAGGTTTCCTGATGAAAGTCTACAGGGACCTACTTTTGAAGTTACCTTTCATTTGTATTGCTAACTACTATATACAACTTTATGCTACCTGACTCGCACCCCACCTAAGCACCATGTTCAGTTTTGGCCTCACCTCAGGCTTTGTGCCCATTGAATGGCACACAGCAATTGTTATCCCATTCCACAAAGGGGGAGCCACCACAGACCCCTGGGAATTATTGCCCCATTAGCCTAATGAGCCTGGTCTGCTAGGCCATGGAACTTATCATCATGGAACTTATCGACAAAGACATTGGTAATCTCCAAACTCTGGACCCCACCCACTTCAGGTTTATAAAATGCAGATCTTATCTCCTAAACCTGACTGACTTTTTTGAAGCAGTCACCAAAGCCATAGACGATGGTAAGGTGGTTCACACAGCCTATCTAGATCTCGCCAAGGCTTTTGACACCATCACCCACTCTGGAATTCTAGAAAAACTCACTAAACTAGGTATAAATCCCTATGTTCCAAGATGGGTTGCCAGATGGCTCACTGATAGAACCTACACTGTGAAAGTAGCAGACTCCAAATGTGACTTCAGACTAGTGACAAGTGGAGTACCACAGGGTTCAGTCCTGGGTCCTCTCCTGTTTGGTATCTACTTTTCTGAAGTACCGGCTAACACAGAAGGTCTTTGGCTAATGAAGTCCACAGATGACTGCAAGATAGGAACCATAATTGAAACTCCTAACGATGTGGACATCCTACAAAAGGGCCTCACTGAGACAGATGCCTGGTGTCAAAGCCATGGCCTCAAGCTCAATGCCAAAAAAGTGCAATGTCATCCCCTTTGGTAAAAACTTTGTACCCATGAGCTACCACATAGGTGGTAGTCTACTTAACACCTAAAGTGTGATAAGAGACCTTGGGACACAGGTGGACAGTAGTCTCTCCTTTGATATTCACATCACCACAGTAGTCAGAAAATCCTTCTACGTGGCACACCTCATCACAAAAGATTTCTCATCCAGGAAAAAAGAGGTCATTGTTCCCCCTCTACTTGTCACTCATTAGACCCATTATAGAGTACAACGCCCCTTTTGGTTTGTACTTCACAAGACATCTACAACAACTGGAAAGGCTGCAGAAATACCTCACAAAGAGGATTATCAGCCTCAAACAGATGCCCTATGCAGACAGTCTCAAAAAACTCCAGCTTTACTCTGTCGCATATCGCCTACTCAGAGGTGATCTCTGCCTAACATACAAAGCTATGTCAAACCCAGAGCTGTTGGACATGTTCCACTTAAAGAAATCCCAGTCCCTCTGAGCTACATGCTCTAGGGACCTAAACCTTGTCACCACAATAAACAGAACATGCTGGAGGGATAGATTCCTGTCCCAGAGACTTCCCATACTCTGGAACAAGCTACCTATCTATATCAAACAAAGCTCCTCATTAGCACTCTTCAAGAAAAATCTTGATGATTGGATGGGAAATAGGAAATACACCCCGGGGATCACCTCTGTGGCTCTGCTCGATGGGGGCACGGGAAAATAATTTTCTTGGGTGGTGAAAGCCAGGGTACCTTTTTGGCTAGGCTTGTATAGGCCCTAGGGCCCATAGCCTAGTTACCTACCTATGAACCTATGAAAATAATTTTTTTATTTGGTAAATAAACCTGCAATTTTGAATTTTGACCACGAGGTGTCACTTGCACCTTTATGACCTGTTCTGATTGAAGTCTCTTAACTTTATGATTTAATTATAACTAGGCAATTGTTTTTCTTTATCTGGTGAATAAACTTCCAATTTTAATTTTGACTACTAGGCTTGAAGTCTGTTAACTTTAGGATTTAATTTCCATATTACCTAGATTCATATTTTTTAGAGTCTTTAAGTCTAAATGCTGATGTCCAAGATCTGTACATTATTTTGAAAATGTTCTGTGGCTTTTAAAGCTGATTAGAAACTGCAATACATATTCTTAAGTTAGACAGAGTACAAACTATTAACACTGTGTACCATGATGTCTCTCTCTCTCTCTCTCTTATAGCAAATGAAACATTTTCCTACTGTTTCTCAATTTAAATCTTTAAACATTGTACTGTTTGTTTTTATTTTATAACCTATCAAGCATGATGGCTATTTTCTGAAGACTAATTGAAATCAGCACTAAAGAGATAACTCTATACCTGGTCTTGAAGCATAATTACCATATACTGTATTAACTTGTGTCTATACATTTTTATTTGCTAATAATGCTACTTACCTTTTTTAACTTTTATGTGCTCTAATAGATGTTTGCCTCCTAAATTTGTGTCTGAAATATTCTATAAATATTTATGAGCCATAATAGTTTACTAAACCCTATGCTTTCTGTATTTCAAGTCTATACCTTTGCATTGTCTGTTAGTGTCCTTTTAATTTAAAATACACTATAATTTGTAAATTGATTAACAGCATTTACATTTAAGTCTGAAACCGTACTGATAAACTTCTTTTGTGATTTAACCCTTTTATGTATTTAACATTCTTGAACTACTAACCTTTAAAAAACATTTCTAGACTGCTTTACCCAGCTTTTAAAATTAAACCAAAGATTTACTGATGTTTGAACTGTAGAAGTATTACTTGACATGTTTATATGCAAATTACTTTAACTGATGAATTGAAACTTTTTGGAGCTGTTAATTAAAAAGTGCTTATAAAGTCTTACATAACTTTATGATTCTGGAAGAATGTGTCTTCTCTTCTGCATCTTTTTAAATCTTTTCCTTGCTGCTTGGCTGTGTGATGTCACACTGGAAACTTGAACATTTGTGCAGATAGCTGTTAAATGGATAATGTCTTTTATATTCTGAAGGAATACTGTTGAAATCTGTTTGATTTAGTGCTGGTCTGCTGAAGTTCTTTGAGGTTTTTTCTAAAGTAAACACTGGTGCTGTGCACTTTGGTTTACAGCTGCATTTACTATATGTAGAGGTTGTCTGCTGTGATTGTCTCCTGCATGAAGTAGTGCTGTCTTACTGAAAGATCTTCTATATAATGAGAAACTGTAGAGCTGCCATTTCTGGCATATTCTGTATAGAGGTGACAGTCTTTATTGAAAAACACCAGTGTGCTGCTGAAAAGTCTGTTATGAAACATTTGCTGTCACTATAAACTGTTAATGAAACCTTGAAGTTAAGTTGGCTGCTGCACTAAAAGCTGAAAGCTTGAAGTTAAGCTGGCTGCTGCACTAAAAAGTGTACTTATAAGGGTTACTTACTGCAACTGTTTCTGTTGAAGTTGTGAAGTGTTGCTGATAATGTTGTTTGGAATACTTGCTCTGTAGAACACATGTAGTTGAATGAAACACGGAGTGCTCCACTGGAATGAAAACACTGCTATTCCATAGTCCATAGAACACATGTAATTGAACAAAACACTGCTATTCTGTAGATTTTCTTTGTAGAACACACATAGTCTAACTGTTGATACAAGGTTTCTATAGGGTATTGTAAAGTACTTCATAGTGGCTCGCCATTGAAAGAATTGATAAGACTGTACTGTACTGGGATTAACTGGAAACAACTGAAATGAGACTGAAAAAAAGTCTTTATCTGTTAGTTACCCAAACTCATGCTGAACAGGTGCCAGCCTCTCCTTTGTGGACTAAGTCTTGTGTACTTTTCAGAATGAATTATCCAAACACTGTAGTTCATTTAATAAGACTTTTTTAGATGTTCACAATATCCAAATACTGTCTTCATTAACAGTGCTGATAAACACTAACAATCTGTAGAAATACTGGGGTACTGATTAGTATCCAAAGTTACTACACATTATATTCTGATTGTCCTGAACAACATAAACTAAAATAGTCTTTATATGACCTGTCTTCTGTATTCAGGTTTGAGAATGCCTGTATTGTAGCTTAATCTTCTCTGTAATGACAGGTTGAATGAACTAACTAACCTTAACTGAACTGCTATGCTGAACACAACATATTATATTGCTTCAGTCCAGTAATTTTCCTTTGTAGACCGGATTTACTCCCCCTAACCTTGGTCTCAGGCCTTGTCTTGTATGTGCTTTATTTAACATTCCATTAAGGAACATTCTGTAGCTGGCAGGATTGTATCTTTCCCTTGAGAAAAAAAAAACATTCTGTATTTTCTGCACATTTTGTGCTTATCTTTCCTTTTGAATAAACTGTCCTCTGAAACTGAATGCATACATGTCTGACACTACATATTTTACCTTTTACTCTGCATAATGCCTAATAACGTCTTTAAAATGGAGGTCCCCAGTCTAACAGCTGTTTTCCTGACACAATTTGGTCAACAAAACTAATCAATAAATAAATAAATAACTAATAGACTTTTTTAACGGATGTGGGTCTGTCAAGATAGTACCCAAGCTGCTAATGCATGTCCTCTAAAGGACCTGGTTCTGTCAAGCTAGTTACCAAGCTGAAAATGCATGTCCAAAGTATTTGTAATATTTTCTCCATTGTTCTGAAGGTTAGGAAAAAACACTGGGAGACTGATGGCTTAATTCAAAGAAATGCTGAAATAACTTTGAGCATGAGTGAGGGATTTGTTCTTACAGATACCCTATCCCAAATGTAGGCCAGAAAGAGATTACCCACCAAGAGAAATTGCAAATCAGATACTGATCTTGCAGATGTCAGAGCAAATAAAAGCACAGTTTTCTATTAAATGATCCTTAAATATACCTGATGTGCCCATTTACATGGAAATGTGGTTAACTATTCCAACAGAACATTAAGATCCTTGGAAGGAGTAATCAGTTTGCAAGGTGATCTCAGGTGGAAAACTGCTATCAGAATACGTTTTACTAAAAAGATGAGGAATGATAAGGATCTGTGAGCTGGCAAACTGAAGTGGTTGCAGACTGTACCTTGACAAAGTAGTACAAAGGCCAGAAGCTTGTAACTGAAACAAATATTTGAGCACCAGTGGTATAAACCTAGATGAGGTCATAGTTTAAAGTAAAAATGAATTTCACATAAAGACATAGTGGGTAAATGCACAAGAAGTAAAATAAGATTTTATCAGTAGGTAAGTCATCAAAGAGATACATACACTACAGCATTGCACACTCTGTCCAAATAAAACACTATCCCACACTTTATCTTTTATGAAAAAATAAAATGGTTTACAAATGTAATACAGATCTATATCAGATATGCTCCCAACACTATCTGAACGTAAATATAGTGGTCCAAGCCAGGCAATTGATGATTTTTCAAAAATGCTTGATTTATTAAAGGGCTAGAATGCTAAAGGTAATGAAAGTAAAAAAAAATACTTTTTAAAATAAAGGGTTGCCCAAAGCTTTTTTTGTAAATAAACATTAAATAAATAATAAATATTTTGTGTGTGTGTGTGTGTGTGTGTGTGTGTGTGTGTGTGTGTGTGTGTGTGTGTGTGTGTGTGTGTGTGTGTGTGTAAGGATCCCCAAAGGGGACTTATCTATCAAAGAAAGGAGCTGAAGTGCTGGATGCTGCTCTTGTGGAGCCTTTAAGCTGCTTCTTCATGAAGCAGCAAGAAAGAACTGAAGATTTTTCTTCTGATTGCTTATTTTCCCTCCTTAGGGCTGTCCAATCAGCAGTTAGACTGGGTCTGTGGAAGGGACCCAGAACTTTTAGATGCTGGCTGGTTGTGATGTCTTGGGCATGACACATCTCATAGGCTACTGCAACAGTTGGAATAATGAAAATATAATTTCATTGAATCACAACTGATAGAAAATATTCTATACAACAAACATACCACAAAAATACCTTCTTTGCAGGGATGCAGGACTCCATGCACTCCCCAAGGGGACACAGCTGTGCAGAAAAGAAAAAAAGATCACACATATTAAATCTGTGCTGACATTGCTTGTAAAATGTGGTTATTAGTGAATATGTACCTTCTGCTGTTATGTTCCCATTGTGTATGCCCTTATATTTTGTGCTCAAATGTTTCTGATCCCTCTGCTCTGCTGCACCAGATCATACTGCTGACTTGGTAACTCACAGTTACAGTAAATGTACCAACCACCGATGTTGGTTTATAAGGCCTACTCCTGTCAGATATTAGCTGTCTCCCATTCTCAGTGTTACTGATGTTCTTAATTTACTGTCGGCAAGGTAAAATTAATGTGTTGTACCTCTTTGCTTGTAACTGTCGGTTTGTTTGCTAATCAGTGTTCCTAACAACGTGTAACTAACCTTTATTACTTTATAACTGTTTCTGATTATTTTATACTATTTTTGTATCATGTCTGAAAATCATCATTATCAGAAATGTGAAGAAACAAAATCTCCCAGTCAAGTCTGTTTACTGTTTTGTGCTATACAATGTAAAGAAGCCCTTAAACCTGCACTGATTGCTCAGACAAAACTTTTTTTAGTGCCTAGTAGTTCAATGCAGGAAATATAAATATGATTTACAACATGTGTTGTGTGTGGCATACATTCAGGAAAATGTTCAGTTTTTATTTAATTGTTGAAATATACAATGTCTATTTTCATGCTGTATCATTAATACATTTTGTCATTTCTTTTTCCTTTCCATGGCTGATGTATACAGGTGTAAAAACATGTTGTAAGTATCTACTGCTGTTTTCTTATCTTTTTTTTTTTTTTGCTTTAGAAAAGTCACTCTGTTTAATAATCTTGAAACCAGTTTGATTTTGCATGGATGTTAATGTGTAAAGTCTGGCATTTTTATAGTTGTCTAAAGGTAAAATAATGAGTGTTAAAAGTGTAAAAATATTTAGTAGTAAAGAAGACACAATATTAATCTTGTCCTGCTTGAAGGTCTGTCTGAAGCATGTGTGACATATGTTGCAAAAACTATAGTAACAATATTAATAAAAGAAAAAGAATATGCATTATGCACCTACTGGCTAAATATTGGAGGTCTTTGTACTACCACTAAGGAAAGCAGCTGACTGACCAGCCTCAAGAACAAACTTAAAATATTTACAGGTACTAAAGAATTCTCACATGGAAAAATGGCTGTCAGTAAGCTTAATGATGCAAACTAGAAAACTGTAACCTGCAATACAAC
The DNA here is from genome assembly GCF_019279795.1 of Protopterus annectens. NCBI lineage: Eukaryota > Metazoa > Chordata > Ceratodontiformes > Protopteridae > Protopterus > Protopterus annectens. The sequence goes on from NC_056750.1 coordinate 370,658,493, forward strand.
CTAAGACCCTATAAACCTATGAAAAAGTTGAAAGTATGGAGAATGCATTTTGGTTTAAAGGAGATACAGTGAGGGCAGGTTTCATACATCAGCAGAAAGCTTTTCAAATAAAAAATTGTTCCAGTCTAACTCCTGTAACAGAATAATTAATTCCTAGTGAAAATTAATGGGTTATTCTCAAACTCTTTACAATTCATTGTTCAAATGTCATAGTCTATATCAATGATGACATATGAAGTTTGGCATGTTGCAGTTACTTACCTGCTGTTTAAAATTAAGTCTGATACAAATTAGAATTCAAAGCTCTCTCTCTGTGTGATTACATTTAGCAATTACATGCTTTAAATTTAACTAACATCTTTAGATTTAATAATGGCAAAAACAGATTATATCTTTTTTTAATGATTTGAGGAAATATCATATTAATTGGCCAATCTTGTTTATGGTCTAAATTTTGCCAAGTAAAGTCTGAAGTCAGAGACAACATTCATTAATGACTATTTGTACAAATCTTGTTCAGTTCCATATGTTTCTGTATACTCTGACTCTGTGTTGCCGTTACTTCTGAGTCACCCCAGGAAATAGCTATGTGTGCCTAGCGGTCTTACAGAAATATTATGTTGTTGTTTGTCTTTCGGCTTTTCCCAGTTAGGGGTCGCCACAGTGGAACTCCAGTCCACTAATGATTGACAGTTGTTTTTTTTGGTGTCGAGTTGCCAGCCCGACGCCCAGCCTTCAACAAAGGCATGCCCATTCAATGCATGTCTTTCGAACGCCCACTCGATCGCGAGGAGGACATGCAGACTCCACACAGAAGGCACTCCCAAACCAAGCCGAGAATCGAATGAGAGAACCTCTTGCTGTGAGGCAACAACGCCACCACTGCGCCACTGCGGTCTTGCAGAAATATTATAAAAAAATAAAATAGATGAATATGGCCAAGTTCTTGCTCTATAACGTAAACTAACTCACACCCAGAATAGTCTCTACTGGCTCATCAATGTCTGGATTCCTTTAGTCAGCATGGTGGTTCTTAAAACACATTTCTAAGAGCTTTCTTCTAATCACGCCAATTTTCTGGAACACAATAACTGTAAATTTTAATGTTTCTGTCTAACATGGCAAAATGTGGTTTGTTACTAGAAAAGTCTTTCCAGAAATAAAGAACAGAGTGTAAATCTACAAACAGTCCCTTCTAACACAGCGCATAATCTAAGAACAAATAACAATACATAATCTAACAATAGATAACCATTCGTTATCCAAGAGCTGCCCGTTAACTATTGCTGAAGAATGTCCTGTATCACAAATGCATGCAAATGCACACTCAGAAATCCTTGTGACTGAACATTCCCTTTGTACTTATCTCTGGAAATGTGGTGATTTCACATTGGGCAGCACTAGTCAGGGCAGAAATGTTAGTGTATTGGAAAGCCTTGTCCACCTGTGGACATACTGCTATATGGTGATCTCTGAACTAATCATACTGAACTACCCTGATGCTCATGGTTCAGCACTGTGTGAGATCTCAGGGGAACTGATCTATGCTTGTTTGTTATACAGGAGCAGAAATGTATGCTCCTAGCACTGCCCATAGTACACGTTAAATAGATGGATAGCAGTGATTAAACTATTCACTGATGAGTGACAGTGTTCTTTTTCAGCCTAATTCCATGGGCAGGTTGCCACCTTAAGCTGAAGCTGAGATTTCATTTGTCCATATGTGCAAACTGAATTACTGCCTGAGACCATAAGGTTCATATGTCATCAGTGATATAGATTGTGAAATATGAAGTACCTTGTTGAGCAGTGCTTAGTGGTATCAAAACAGTGCTCTGTGTTATGCTTGTGCTATGTCCTGTCATGACTGTTCTCTGTGCTCTCACAGTGATGAATTTGATTGTTGTGGAAGAAACTGTGTCCTCTAGAATCTCCATTTCTTTGAATGTGGCATAGAGTCACTTCCAAACATACTGCCAAAGCAGTTCTATCTGTATGTATAGGGGAAGTGGGATCCCACAGTACAAAATAATAAATAAACTTCCCTGTGGCACAGTGTCAGTCCTGGTCTCCTCAGATTAGGTGTAACCCAAACCATAGTTCTCACCACCTTGGTATTAGGCTGAAGCCAATCATTCACATGGCTAAGGAGCAACTGTAGAGCAAGTGACTTACAACCATACATGTTCATAAACTTAAATATAGTTAGTTATACTTACAAATACTCAAACTCATAGTCTAACATGAGTTCACTCACAAATAAACTCATATACTACAGTGCTAAAACTGGGTACAGTGACGCAGTCAGAACATTTTCAAAAAAACAAATGTGTTGGCATTAAGAAGAGAAACTCATTATTTGTTTATTTGTTTATGGAGTAAGTGATTTGGTCCAATGACCCTTTCAGCAATAATGTGAGTTCACAGAAGAAAAAGATAACAGCATGTTACAGTTGGGCAGTTTCCAGCAAGTATGGTGCAGTTAATCATTTTACAAACATTTGCATACATCATGACAAGAAAAGCAGAAACAAGAGCAGTTGTTTTCCACACAGCTGCCTGTCATTAGATTATGGCCAAACAGATGGTTGATAGGTGTACAAGACTGAGAATCCCGGGGTTGGGAATATGCCCCTTCCCCAGTATTGTGCCATCTCAGAGTTAGTATATATAACTATCAGGGGTTTGGTTGGTGCAGGGAGGGCTGCCCCTGCAAAAACACTCTGTTATACATGCATGTCTCAAACCATGTACAATGATGAGTCAACATGTTTTGTTTTCGATTTTTTATGTATTTTAGTGACATCTACATTTGAGCATTTAGATTATTTAAAGTACACCCATACATAAAGATAAAGTTTGTTTTATGCATATCAACAAGTATAGTAGACTCAGTTGATTTCAAAAGGTTGCAAATATAGCTACAAGAGTAATATAATCACTTGTTTTTCTGCAGTTTTAAGCAGTTTGCAAAACAGTTTTATCTAAGTACATAAGAGGAGATTTAGCATAATACAGTAATTTATAAAATGTTAATTATTTACAAAAATAAATTGACTATATATTGTATAAACACACACACACACACACACACATATATATATATATATAGAGAGAGAGAGACAGACAGAGGGAGAGAGAAGAATGCATGAAAAAATCATCATGTTATTTAACATTTGTTTAGCAGGAAAGTCTGACTGGGACAGAGACCATTTTCAGCACAGGCCCAAGGAGAAACACTCCAGACACATGTTTTTGGAATGTGGGAGGAAACCAGAGCACACAGAGGAAACCCACATGAATGCAGGGAGGATATGTAGACTCCACATATAAGGCAACCCAGCCAAGAATCAAACTGGAGGCCATCTTGCTGTGAAGTGACAACGCTAACCACTTCACCACCAGTCTTGGAAATAATGCAATTGTATTATTGCAAGGTGATCTATAATATATAGGAAAGCATTAGCCAATATCTCTTAGGCATTTGCATTCAGCTTCTTTAAATAAATTATCTAGCAATGTTATTAGAAATCCATGTAGAATTTCCTGTTTTCAGATTTCTGGTAAAAACTGTTTCCAATAGGCAGGGTCAAGACTGGAGAATGCAGTCTTGTCATAGACCATTCAAAAGGGGGGCTATTTAGTGAGAGAACAATATCAAGGCTGTGTCAAAGGGAACAGCTAGCAGTTCTGAGTGTAAGTTTGGACAATGATAAGGGTCGCTGTCAGAAGTTTGCTCTCTTGACTATTGTGGCAAATAGTAGTATAGCTTTATTGATATAGAGAGGCAGTGGGTAAAGCATCCTTATGTGAGCGTAGAATTGCCATATCCAGGGTGCATTGTGTATGCTATCACTTCTGCTGCTGTGACAACACAACAGAATGCATTCAGCCATTTTCTGTGGTCATGATGCATCATGGATGGCTCATAATGCAGACAAATTAGGGAGTACAGTGTACTGTCCATCAGTGCTGCTGCAAAGCTATGGTCAGAGGTTTCTGGTAAATACCATTAATGATCACCTCCACAGGAGGACAATGGTCCATTACTCATCTGTGGACAGAGTGTAAGTTCAAGATGGAAACAAACTCAGTACACAGCTATACAAAGCAATTGGCACTGGGCTGAAGCTATCTAAATCTAATACACAGCTTAGGACGCAATCACCAGACCCTATATTGCCCCATACACAGAAGAAGAGGGGAAAGAGAGATACCTAGAGGGAAGTTTCACTCCAGATATAGTGACCCCCTGAGGGATATGTATCCATTACTTAGTGAGCTGATCTATGAGGGATTTGTACTCTTTGCAGTGCTGAGAATGTTATGTTGGCCCATGAAATACCTGTACCACTGGTTCAGGATAGCGGGTCAGCACATTAGGTGTTTGTATCCGTTACATAGCTGGAGACAGCATGTGGTCCCATTACGGTTTCTACCCACTACACGGCTGGAGATAGCATGTGGACCCATTAGAGTCTGTACTAACAACACAGCTGGAAATAACATGTGGGCCCATTAGGGGTTAGACCTACTACATAGTGGATGATAGCATGTGGGCCTTTGAGAGGGTCATACTTATTATACAACTGGTAACAGCACATGGGCATACAAGAGTTCTGTACCCAGCACAGAGCAAGGGCTGGTGTGTGAGCCTATGAGAGATCTATATCCAATGAACAGCTGAGAATACAGTGCTGGTCCATGTTAAATCAACATAGCTGAAGACAGTCTGTAGCCTCATGAGGGATCTGTATTCATTAGATAACTGTAGATAGTGTGTGGCTCCACAAAGAATGTGCACTCATTGCACAGCTGGGAATAGTTTATTGACCCATGGAGGATCTGAAACCAATGCGCAGCTGGGAATAGTTTGTGAAAACATGAGGGATATACGCCCACTGCAGAGATGGGGTTAGTATGGAGGCCCATATGGAATGTGTACTTAGTGCATAGCTGGGGACAGTATATGGACCCATGAGGGATTTGCACTCAAGATCGTGTGTGGACTCATGAGTGATCAGAACCCAGTATGTTACTGTAAACAATGTGTGGGTCCATGACGGATCTGTTTTGAGTGCACATCTGAAGACAGTGTGTGAGTCCGTTAGGGATCTATACGCAGTGCACAACTGGAGATAGTGTGTGAGCCCAAAAGGGATTTGCACCCAGTGCACAGCTAAGAACAGAGTATGGAATGTGGACTCATGAATATGTACCATGTGCACAGTGGGGGATAGTGTGTTCATTCCCAATGAGGATCTGTACCCTGTACATAACTGGAGATAGTGTGTGGACCGAGTCTATGTTTAGGCGTTAAATGGCACGTTTGCTGAACGGCCATTCAGCAAACACATATCAGTGAATATGCCATTTGGCAAAAGGCCATATGATTGTACAAAATATCCTCAAACAGTCATAGTTGGCCAATATACAGGAAATGGCTCGAACTATGAACTTAAAGTTAATGTATTGATAAGGAAATCTGCCCTTTCCCAACTGTAGTGTGATCTTGGAGTTGGTATATATAATTAGCGGGGGATATGGGGTGCAGTGAATTCTCCTCATGTGAGGATGTTTCATATAATCATATGGCCTTTCACTGAATGACTCATTTGCTGATTTGTGTTTCTTGACTGGCTATTTGGCGAACCTGTCATTTGATAGCTAAACATAGACCCATGTGGGACAAACCTCTTAACTTCTTAGTGCAAGAATTCTGTACAAAGCCAAAAGATAATAGGGATACAAAGGCCCAAAATCAGGGATAAATTGTAAGAATTGCTCTTATAAACTTAGAAAGTCAATACAATAACAGGTTTTGTATTAGCATGTATTTTATGAAGGGATAAATTCTGAAATTTCAATGTCTGTCATTATTTAGAGACTTCAGTCCTCAATGATTTGCCAGAAAATCAGACATTTTATGACAGACAGACCAAAAATATGAATAAAAAACCTGGACATTCTGCAAAATTCTGGACATTTGAGAATTATGGGGTAGCTTTATGATAGGCATGCACTCAGTACAGTTTGAAAATGTAAGAAAACTTGTACAGTAATTGCAGATTCAGCCTAAATGTGCTGACCTACAAGCAAATGTCATTTGACCTACCAGTGCATATGTAATCTTGATGTTCAGAGTAACACACATGCACTTAAACACACACATGTATACACACATGCACTGTCAGAGAGAGACAGACATATGCACATGTACACATTAGTACACACACACAGAGAGACAGTGGTAATGCACCAGTTTTAAGGCAGGTTGTGACACCTGGCCCATCAGAATCCAAACATCCTTCATGCAAAATGTATACACAGTGGCTTAATGTTAGGCCAGATGTCAGTATGTGAAGAGTGATTCCCACGTTATCACTACTGCCCGACTACCTAACAGTCTCTAAAATGTTACTGTTGTTGCTATATGTGTTTTGCCTTTGTTTAGTGTGATCTGGCTGATTTGGGATTAACTAAACAAATATGGCATGAGTTATACTATATGCTTATATTTGTAAAATCATATTATAGTGTGATTTTTATTTTAAACTTTATTATGGTATTTATTTGAAACAAATTATGTATAGCATATCAAGTATTTTAGCAAACTAGTGATATAACTCAGTGATATTTGATTACAAAAATTTAAATTATTCTTGATTATTATTTATTTATTTTATTTATTTGACATTTGTTAACTGGGTTAGTCCAACTGAGCCATTAGCCCCTTTTCAGTGGAGACCCAAGGAGAAAAGCTCCTTAACTGTAATAGTAATTAAACATTGTATGTAGGATTATACATAGGCTAAGATACATCCATATTGGAAATATACAATCAGAAACTAGAAATGAATAGTCACAATATAGAGGTTTGTACATAGCAAGGAGAAGTACACTTGACAGTATAGCCTAAGAAAAAATAAAATTTATGTGTATAATAGTGAGTATTAACTTTATTATAATAATAATTAAAACACAACTTTATCTAAATCAAAATGAAGCTATTTATAATGTGTGCCAAATCACTCAAAAACATTGATAATAACTGTACATTTAAACTTTTTACTGTGCTAGGGCCCAAACTTATCACACCATACTAGCCTTATATTTTCCAAGTAAAGGAAAATGTCGATCAATATTTGCACTTGCATTTGACCTTGTCGCCTCACAGTAAGACACTGTCCGGTTCGATTCTCAGCTAGAGCATCTTCTGCATGGAGACATGCGTAAATGGGCGTACCTTCGTTGAAGGTTGTGTGTCAGGGCTGGTAACTCGGCACGTAAAAATCAACTACCAATCATTAGCGGACCGGAGTTCCGCTGTGGTAACCCCTAACTGGGAAAAAGCCGAAAGACACAACAACAACATTTGCATTTGACCTTGTAGCTCAGGGTTTAGAGCACTGGTCTAATAAACTACAGGTCATGGATAGAATGTCAACAAGGCCTCTGCTTGTCCTTTAAAAAAGTTTCAGAGTCAGTTGAGGAAGCGCATTGGCTCACTTACAAAGAACTCTACAATGCCTTTCAAGTGTTTCAACTGCATCCAGGGCTATCAAAAAAATAATATCTTTTTGATTAACTGCACTTGCACTTGATTTATACAGTGATCACTACTGTTTATGAACATTTTAAAGCATTTATTTAATTTTGTGGAAAAAATAGTAATTTCTATGTTTGTTGGCTTTTCTAGTTTCTGTGTGTCTCCAAATTGCCTTGCAGAAGCACAAATTAGTCAGGAATTTAGTTGTTTGTTTTTTTAATCTGCACTTGAGAGCTGATTTTACATTAAGAAAGTCCAGGATTATCCATCTTGTGGCAGAACCTTTTTTTTTACCTGGTCTCTCTGAGTTGTGAAGCACTTCAGGAAGCCCAAAGTATATTTGTTTATTGACTAGAAGGGCATAGGATTCAGTTTTCACCTTTTTTCTCAGCTATAAATCAGACAAGTTTTGAGGGTCTCTATTCACTTACAGAGAACTCTGCAATACTTTTAAAGTGTTTCAGTTGCATTCAGAGACATCCAAGACAAGAATATTTTCTTGCTTTACTGCACTTACAATTGCATTATACAGTGATCACTACTGTCTTTGAGCATTTTTAAAGCATTTATTTAATTTTTGTGGCAAAAATAGTCATTTCTCTGTTTGCTGGCTTTTCTAGTTCTGTGCATCTCCAAAGTGCCCTCCAGAAGGTGAATTAGCTAAGGATTTAGTTGTTGTTTAATCTGCACTTCAGAGCAGCTTTTGCTGTGGTTTTACATTAAGAAATTACCACAAGGTCAAAGTATGGTTGTTTATTGGCTAGAGGCATAGGAGTCAGCTTTCAAGCCTTTTTTCTGTGCTATAAATCAGGCAATTTTGCAAGGAGCTGTCTACTGGGCAGCAACAGTTAGCAGTACCCTATATAGTAGCAAATGCCAAGACAGCAAAAGTTCCCTATAAAGTTAGGATTGGGTCCAAAACCTTTTAAAGAGTGTGGCTTTGTGAGGAAATAATCTTAGAGCAGCTAGCTTGCACACTGAATAGCACTACCATATCCTAGCATGATATAACATCTTTCCCTTAACCCCGGAAACTACCCTAGGTGACTCCTGTTAAACCCAATCCTTAATCATAAACAGCCATCCCTACTACGGGGTCAGACAACATGGATATGCAATTTCCAAATGTGTCTGTGGCTAGCTTGGTAGATTTGGGCATCTCAAGGAAATGCAACAATTGTCTCATGTTCTCAAACAACCAGTTAATCATTAAAGAAAACAACACGGTATGCAAACAGTGTAAATACACAACTTCTTAGGAGGCAAACAATTCCCACACAAATGAGGTTGTCAGGAATACCCACACTACATCCCTCCCACACACAGTTTATCTTACATACAGATTGTCTTATGTTGAGGTGCTTAAAACAAACCTTCCCAAATCCAAAGACACATAATGACAAAACTGCTCCTCAGCCATCATTAAAGCACACACCAAAATTAACATCAAACACCTCACATAAGCCTACACCCAATGGTCCCTCAACAGCAAAGCCCATAAGGCAAGCATGTACTTTACCTAATACTCTTGTCACTGGGGACTTTATTGTGCGACACAAAAACGCCCCACTCACCAGATTAGACAAGGAGAAGATAATGGTTAGCTGTCTACCTGGAACCAGTATCTGCAATATCATGCACACACTCAAGTTACTGAACCACAGGTACAAATATGATTCTATCATAGTCTGTGTGTATGCAAATAACCTGAGACATACCTCATTGGACTATATAAAAAGAGACATAATGGATCGCTTGGAATATGTGTTGCAGATCGGTATGAGCCTTGCATTGAGCAGCATTCTACCTTCACTAAGGATGATGTCACATATATGAACATAAAAGGATTGATTTAATAACGGGCCTATTTTCTGGTGTCACTCCAGGAGGATCCAATATCTGTCAGCATGGGAGGCCATGGTCAAAATACCACATTGCTTTGCCAAGGAAGGCTGTACCTGTCCCCGCTTGGCTTTTGGATATTGATTAAAACTTTATCCATCCCTGTAGAGCCTTTTTAGGCAATGACAAAAAAACTCAAAACTACCAACATAGTGAAAAAGACTAAAAGCAACCTTAAAGTGTTTCTGCTCAGTGTTCAGAGCTGAAACAAAAAACTCCACCCCCTTCAAGCCCTCCTCCCTTTGGAGAATGTAGATATCTGTGCCATGACTGAGACTTGGCTTAAAACCCTAAGAGGTACTTTGGCAGTGCAAGGCTACAGTGCCTTCCACTTATTTAGACCAACAACAGCATAGACTGGGGCCAAAGGTAGAGGTGTCTTTATCTACATTGGCAACAGACATACCTCCAGGTTGGTTAAACAGAATGACACCATGGAGCTCATCCATGTACAAGTCACCATAGATAAGGTCTCATCATACCATAGCTAGGTACAGTTCACTTTCTATGACCCAATAATCTCACAACTCTTACCTACACATACCAGAAACACTCACTATCCACCCAAAAACCCTATTCATGAGTGACTTTACCTACCCATCTGTAGACTGGGAAACTTACACTTCCTTACAGGCACAACTTTTCCTGGACTTTATTAACACAAACACCCTGGATCAGTGCATGCTCCAACCAGAGGATCAAATATACTGGATTTGGTACTCATCAACATGGGAGAGCATTGCACTCCCCACCACCCCCCTATGTCATGTCCTCATTAGTGAGGTTGGATGACAAAGCTGTCTCAGTTGAAGTAAAAATAAATCTGGAAAATCCAACAAAACCAGTAGCAGTTAGGAACAATTCAAAGGCAAACTGCATCCTTTAAAGTGGCAGTTTGTCAAAATTCAAGGCCTCTCCTAACCCTGAGACCACAGCTACCTATACAGAATTATTCACAGAGACCCTATATAAGCATGTGAATGGCTTCATAGATGCTGCCATACCTTCCAAAAATAAACACAAAACAAATATTGAAAACAAACACCACTTGTGGAATCCTCACCTAAACAGGGCATATAATAAAAGAAAAATAACTCGTAGTGAAAATCAGGAAGAGTATTTCCCTTTAAGACAAGTGCTGTCACAAACAACTGTAAAAAGATAAAAAGACTATTTTATAGCTGTTATATTAGTTCTAGTCATCATTATAATATCCTTTACTAACTATATTAATAAATGTATAAAGTAATTACAGAAGCAAATTCCATTTCAGTGATTTCAGAAACAATTGTTCCAGAATAAATCCTACATAAATACATTTAATAAAACAGACCTTGCATAGGCCTGAAAAGGTAAGGTCTAGTCTGTGTCTTCATTTTATATTTCATATTTTAAAGTAACTACAGAAATAGATACCTGTTCAGTTATCGCAGAAGGAATTGTAACATTAGGTTTTATTTAAATGTTTGATAGACTTAAGTACATTATTCTCTTTGTATAAATCTAGAAATGCAGTTCTATTAAAGCAGGACTATATATATATTTTACATTTTGCATGCAGTTTCAGCAAATTCACTTTCAATAGAAAGACATGCTTCAATAAAGGATACAAAAAAATAACCTTCAGTCAAAAATACTGATATAAATAAAATGTGCAAACGGAAATAAAGTACATAGAGCACAAACAGATCTTGTTTAAATAGTACAAGGCTTGAAAACCATGGTTAAAGAGGTGTGTAGAACTTGTAGACAATTTAAAGGTTTTGGTACTATTAGGAGATAGTTCAGGCACAGAAGTCAATAAATTAGTTTGGACTGATAAGCAGAAAGTCATTGCAGTGCAGTTCACATACTTTCAGTACAGACTCATGAGAGTGAGTGCAGAAGTCAGGTCAAATAGTCAGCAATTTGGAATATTAATTCTGCCATTCATAAGGAAAGAAATTAATTCTGTGTACATAATATATGGACAGTATAATGAGTGCAGAAGCTATGGACATTATAATAAATAAAGAAGCTATGGACAATATAGCGAGGACAGAAGCTATGGACAATATAGTGAGTACAGAAGCTATGGACAGTATACTGAGTACAGAAGCTATGGACAGTATAATGAGTGCAAGCGCTAATGACAGTATTGTGAGCATAAAAGCTATGGACAGTATAATGAGTGTGGAAGGTATGGACAGTATAGTGAGCACAGAAGCTATGGACATTATAATGAATAAAGAAGCTATGGACATTATAATGAGTACAGAAGCTGTGGACAATATAGTGAGCACAGAAGCTATGGACAGTATAATGAGTGTGGAAGGTATGGACAGTATAATGAGTACAGAAGCTATGGACAGTATAATGAGTGCAGAAGCTATGGACAATACAGTGAGCACAGAAGATATGGACAGTATAGTGAGCACAGAAGCTATGGACAGTATAATGAGTGCAAGCGCTATGGACAGTATAATAAGTACAGAAGCTATGGACAGTATAATGAGTGTGGAAGGTATGGACAGTAAAGTGAATGCAGAAGCTATGGACAGGAAAATGAGTGCAGAAGGTATGGTCAGTATTATGAGTGCAGAAGCTACACATAGTATAATTCAGCCTATTTTAGTTTATCAGCACTGTTAATTGAGACCATAAGATTTGATTCAGTTATTGTTGATATCTACCTCAAATGTATGCTGTTACTACATAATACATATTCAGCAAAGTTATGTTGAATAAAAAGATAAACATATTCATTCCAGTTTCTCCCTATTTCCAGTTTATTTCAAGTATTCTACAGTCCTTTCATTTCTTACAACTAAACAAGAAACTAAGAAGTCTAGTTAAGTCCAACAAGGCCATATATGAGCTCAGAATAGCCTCACAGGCTAAAGACAATTACAAGGCCCTCTTCAGCTATGTCCTGAAACTTAGAAGTAATGTACAGCAGTGTGCTGAGCCAGTAGCAAACAGTATCACCTTTGCCTGTCAGGGTGACATAGCAAATCCACTGGCTGATAAATTCAGGTCAAATTTCCAACCCCCCCCCCCAAACTCCACCAGGTGAAATCTCCTCTAACATACTTCTCCCAACTATCAACAGGGACCAGACACTGGCAGTACTCACTAAAGTCAAGAACACTGCCTTCATGGGTCCTGACACCTTCCCTGGCTACCTCCAAAACCTATGTAGACAGTAAGCTGGCCTTTGACCAGCATGTAGCTAAGATAATAAGAAAATTATTCTATGTTGACCAGCTTATAGATAAAAGTATGGCATCCATTTCCAAGGAAGTTATAGTACCACTCTGCTCAACCCTTATCAGACCTATCATTGAATACAATGCCCTCTATGACATGTATCTAACTAGACACTTGCAAAAGCTGGAATGTCCACAAAAGTTTCTTACCAGGAGAATTTAGAGCATGAATAGCCTGTTCTCCACTGATAGCCTAAAGGCTCTATCTCTCTATTCAGTCTCTTAGAGCATGCCGAGAGGGGATCTTTGCCTGATTTTTAGGGTTTCCTCAGACCCAGCCATGATGGACCTGCTGTACATCTGCTAATAAATAGCACCAGAAACATTAGATCCAGGGATCTGAACTTCTCATGTGACATAAACAGAAACTGTTGGAGAGACAGATAAGTGTCCCAAAGGATTTGTGCACTTTGGACTAAGCTCCCCATCCATGTAAAACAGAGTTCATCTCTGACCCTATTCAAAGGAGACCTTGATAATTGCATGGGAAATTGTAAATTTACCCCTGGTCTGGCCCCCCGTGTCATTTATGGACAGAAGTCATCAATAAGAAAAGTATTATCCTAACACTCCCTCCTACAAATCTTTAGTTACCTCCCTACTAATGTTTCACACCTCTATATAGACATCCATGATACTCAGGACCCAAATGGTTTGGGGTGTGCAGCTAGACTTGTATGTGCCCTAGTGGTCATTAGCCAAGTAACAACTGATGAGCCTATAAACCTGTAATGAGTAGATGCCTTATATTCAAAATTTCAGAAAAAGATGGTGTGAAAAACTGTTTCCAGTTTTAGATAGATAGATAGACGGATGGATGGATGGATGGATGGATGGATGGATGGATGGATGGATGGATGGATATGGGCCCCATTTGGAAGATCAACTTTTCAGAAAGTCAAATTCTATATGGTCCAGACCATATGACAGACTTTCAGAAAAGCTGAATCAGTTGTATGGAGATCATGCCACTGTGGGGATCAGAGAATTTACTCTTTCCCCATTACAATGTGATCTCAGTTGAGATATATAATTAGCAGGAGTTGTGTAGTGGAAAGCCCACCACATGGGGGTTCAGGGAGCTTGCCCACCTGCAAAAAGACATTATTTTATTATTTTTTTTTAGTTTTTGACATTATGTAACTTCGATATGGTCTCAACCATATGCGGTTCAAAGATCTGTCATTTCTGCGTAACAACATAGATCCACGTGTGTGTGTGTGTTTACAGATATATATAGGGTCTATATTATATCATCGAACGTTTAAAAAAGCTAATGATGAATAATCGAACCCATGTAAGCAAAAGCTTACAATCTCGAAAGCTCAGAACAGTGATTTTTTTTTTCCAAGGGAAAAAAAATATTGTTTCAAAAAAAAAAAAAATTTAAATAATACATAAAGTGGGGGGCTTCGCCCCCCCACTTAAATATACCAACTCTAAAATCGCACTACGTTGCCGAAAATGGCAAAGTAACAAAAGCAGCCAAGCTAATTCTTTCCCTGGGAAAGAATTCTCTTAAAAGCCACTTCACTATTTTGTGTTTTCATTGTTTTAAGATTGACCAAGACGCATTCAATATAATGCATCTTCGGTCATCTAATAGAAGCCCTCTATATATATATAGATATATATATATATATATATATATATATATATATGTGTGTGTGTGTGTAGGTTTACTATCAAAATCCTGAACTCCAGTATAAAATCTGGTCATTTGCATGAATCATTTATCTGTAAATCAGCAGAGGAACACAGTCACAATGTCAAATATAATGCCAAATTCGAAGAATCGACATTATTCAACATATGCCTGCCCCTGCTGATTACTCAACACCACTGTAAGTTGAACTTGTAAGCAGTACATGTGTACTGCACAACACAGAAATGCCTGTTTTTGCAGGAGGACAAGCTCCCCCTGAGCCCACCACACCCCCCTGCAAATAATATATTCCAACTCTGAGATCCTACTCCGGTGGGGAAAAAGGGTAATTTCCTGATCCCCACTGTACCACGATCTGTATTCATAACGCAGATGACAGGTGTGCGAATGCACTGTGACAGTCACAAAACTGCACCTCGCACTACTGCAGGTTAGACGAAACGGGAATCATCCAACTGTTCGACATTCCCGTTTTCATCTAACGTGTACTCATTTTGATAGTAAACTTATAGATATATAGATAGATAGTGTGTTTGTTTTGTTTCTTTACATGCAACTGAGTTGCATCTCCAGCAGTAGTTATTATCCTTATTATCTATACTTCCCTTTTGCATGTCAGAAATATCCTATGTATAAATTTCCATGTAAAATATTCAATGATAAAAATGTTGTCTTTAGCTGAAACTAATATTATGGTCTAACATATATCAGCAACATTTGGATAGTATTCAGTAAGAGAAAGGTAAAAATTATCTGTATGACAGTATAATTCTGTTAAACTGAGTTAGGACTGAAAATAGCTGTTGTTTCATTCTGCAATATAATTTTTTTTATAATTCCATAATGTTGGATAGCTCTTCTATTTCAGTCTTATTCTGTGTCTTCATGGAATGCAAACTGCCAAATGCTTTGAACCAGCAAAAAAGTTTTTAGACTGTACTTTTCCCCTATAAATAATAATCCTGTTGATAAGAAGGATAAACAGGGGGTTTATCTACTACACAAATTACAGTTAGTAATATAAAAAGATTAGTTATACTCATTCAGAGGGATAACACTAATTTATATTATGTTAGACAATATTTATTATTACATTTGGGTTTAATTTTATTTTTTTATTTTTATGTTGATCATGCTCTTTCTGAGCATTTACATCAGATGATGTGGAAGGTACTCAGTTATTTCATGTATGTCATTTGTGTGATTCTTTGCTGCAGTTTTGTGTTTTCCCTTTTGTTTACATCTTCTTCCAGTATTATTAAACAATTCCAGTTATAAGGGGGTTACAGTGCTGACTTTACTTACACCAGCTTCAGATATGTTATGGCTAAACATTACATTCTGCTGAGTGCAACTGCTTTATTACTGCAAAGCTCAAGGAGCACTGAGACTGCCCTCTGAATTTAAGAAAAAGACAGGCTTTTCTGGTCTCAAGCAAAGTGACAAATGGTTGTTGCCAGCTACTGCAGAATAACAGCAAGAAACTAGAACAGCTTTAAAAGCTTTTAGGCACTTTACTCTGCCACACTTTTAAACAAAAAGTGAGGCAGAGCAAAGTGTCTGAGTTTTTAAAGCTGTTTGGTTCATATTGGGATGGTTAACTTTATATACTCTGTGTAGTAGCTCAGTGTTCTGTGGCTTTCAAAGCTGTAAAGCACTTCACAGCTGTATCCTTATTTCTTTCTGTAACTTGCAGTACAACGAAAAGATAAAGCCTCATTTACTACCTGGAATTATGATCTAGTTTCTCTAGTCACAACTTAGCTTTGTGTTCCTGGCATGACCTCTCAAACGTCATTTCACATTGCATTCTTATGGTGAATTTCTTGATATCTGTATCTCAGACACCTAACAGTTTGGCTTGATCAGTGACTTGATCATAATCCTGTATGTCATTCCTTAGCAAGAGTTACTATCAGTTCTCTGTCACAAGTTATAGTAGGCCTATTAAGCTCCAGAAGTGTCTTCAATAGCGTTCAGCTTTTATTTTTCTTTTATATACTTGACCCAACTGCTCAATCACGCTGCAGCACAAAAAAAGTATGAGTAACCTGGCTTAGCAAACACATTAATTATATGAGCTATATCACAATACATTTTACATTTTTTCAGAGCAGATGCAGACCTACTTCACAAACACAAAGCTAATTCTCTAACACAGCTACCATTCTACGTTTACAACACAGATTAGTATATGCAAACCTCCTCTGGCCTTGGTGCATACTCCTGTATAAGTTGCATTTACCTAAAAGACTATATCCCTGTACAATTTACATTTGCCTGCATATCTTGGTAATAAATGCTTTGAGATGTTGCTTTTTTCTGTTTTATGTGAAAGTTCTACTGAAGCTGTTGTCCTCACCATCAGAGGGATCTCATCAATTGCCAAATTTTTTACCTTGTATTTAGTTCCCCTTAAGGATCGTATTTCATCATGCGGACCTGCTTGCTGAAAGATCACCACTATACTTGAGTGACTATGAAAATATTCTGCTTTTCCTATTAACATGCATATATTTTCTGTGCCGGAGATTTTATCAAAATATAGTATTCCTTACTTCACTATAGCATTCCATGTGGGTATAAAGAAATGTACTGGTAGCTACATAGCACTGTAGGTGTATAGATTGGGCTGGGAACAGGGGACTGTGTGTATGTGTGTGGTTCTGTATATGTGTAAACATGTATGTAAATATATACAAAGTTATTTTTTTCTGATTCTTCTTTTTCCAGACAAAAAAAGCTGTGGCCAATGTAAGTAAATCAATATTACTAGAATTATTATAAAAATCTTAAAGTGTAATGGAAGATTTTATCAAGAAATAAATAAACTTGCTAGAAAGCCTGAACTCACATGCTTAGTATATCTTGATAAGAAACAATTTTGTTCAACCTTGGAAATAGAAGTTTAGCAGTATTTATGAGAATTCTAATGCCCTGCTGTAGTGTCAGAAATAGTGTGTGGCACCAGGTTTTATTTGTAGCCTTCCATAGTACCAATATATCTCTCTGATTTGCACTGAATGTTTGCATTCAGCAGAAAGCCAAGATCAGAAATTACCATACTATTGCTGTATTTAATATGGTATAGATTATTCTGTATAGGAAGAAGAGTTTTATTGACAGCATTCAGTGTACCGCATAAGCTGACAAGTGCTTATTACAGGGGATGAGCTAATGAAACTAAACAAGTTAATTAGAGGCATTTGTTTATAAGGAGAAAATGACTGGCAATTACTTTTAAGATGGAGAATGTTTGTTTTTTTAGAAGAACCAATATGATAGCATTGGACAAGTCATATGAAACCAAGCAGTATGTATATATGTATATTAGTTCCTTTTTGTCACAGACTACTTCACAAATTACATACCATGAAATAATAAGGATGTCTGATATAGAGCAAATATGTTTCAGTCATTTAAGACAGTGATAATTTATTTTAAACTTTAAGAATCTGCAAAAGATAGAAAAGGCACACTTGCAAGCAGAAAACTTTTCACATGTATTATACTTGTTACCTAAGGCTGAGGTGATGATCACATGCCTTTCCTATTCCTTTTACTTTTCTGTTGTTCGTGTGTCTACTTCTACTTTCCTTATGTGCCATCACCTTCTTGTACCTCTGTCCCCAGGATAACAATTGGTGGTCTATGATAATGTGTGGTTGCTGCAGTTGGTAGCTGTGTTTACCCCTTCATACTACCTTCTTTTCCTTAGACAGCAGTAATGTATAAGATGCAGATGCTGTCCACTTGCACAAATGATATTAAGCAACAGCAATAAAACAATTGTAGGTGTGTCTGTTGTCTTCAGTTTATCCCAAGAGCTTTTGATAATGAAGCAGAAAATATTCGGCATTAAGTAAAAATTTGCTTTGTAGTCACAAATGTTGTAAGGAGTGTAGTTTGAAAAGTCAGGGATGAAATAAAGGAAAAGCAGGAAAACTGATGCAAAATATCCATGCTATAAAAATGTTTATAGGTATATAAGTAAGGGAAATTAAAATGTTTTTTTTTTTCCAACACAGGGATCCGTGTTTGCAGAAGAGGTAAGTTGTCAAAATAATGCCTGCATGTTTCACATTTTGCAGAGTGCTAAATGGATAAATCTTATACCACATCTCATAATTGGTTTCTATATTTACCTCTCAGGACTTTTCATTAGCAATATAGGAACATTAACATAATGTCACAGCATTAAAGAACAATTTATCAGACAGTCCACAGAAAGTAATTTAGAACAGAACTAAAAGGTAATACAACAAGATGCAGCTTATCAAATAAGTTTTCAGGTGGTGCAGATAAACCTGTGAATCATTGATTTTGTCTGTTTACATCAGTATATGTAAAAAATACCATAAGATTAAATTAAAAGAAAAAAAAACTTCTAATTTATGTAAGATAACTAAACTGTTGTTAATCCATGCAAAAAACAAAAATGTCCAAGAAGTGAACCAGCTGCTAATCTACGTGTTGTTTTATGAATGTTTGAACAGAAATGGACTGTTTGACGTAGTAAACATATACAAACATATCCATTCTATCCACTGACTCACAGGAAAGACCAATATAATAATATAACTTCTGACAGAGTATTTGTACTGTTAGCAGTTTGTAAAATTCTCTGACACTGAAGTGCTTGCTATTTTAGTACATATTTCAATCGTATAATTTACATCTCTTTCACAATGTGAAATATTATTGTTTCATAATAGTTAGGGAAAAGTGTATTTTACAACCAAATCCATGCTTTAACATTTCCGTCTCCATTTTAGTGTTTTTTTTAGGATAGGTTTTGTATGACATTTATTTTAACTAAGGTGCAAGGCTTTATGACTTGGTTTTCACAGAACTAAGTAAATGTGGGAGTGAGATACGAACATTATATAGCATTTGGTATATTAGGATGGTTGAAAAAAACAAGACAGAGATGAGCTGTATGCAAACATCTTCAACAGCAACAATTTTAGACTGCACACGTATACAGCAAATCAGACAATATGATACACATTTTATTAATTGATACATTAACTAAGGCATCAGGTTCTTAAAACTGTACAACTATATAGTACATGCTCACCTTTTAAGATAAAACTCATTCTTAATCTAATGAAATCATAATTTAAATATATGCAGAAAATAGCTGCTTAATCTTGTAAAGACATGATTGCAAAATTAGTAAACTTTGATTCCTTTCAATATTTCACTAAAACACTACTTTTCAAATGGAAGGACATCTCACTCTTCATCTTTTTAGTGTTTTCATTCAGCACTGCATGTGTACTAAACCAAAACATTGTATTAATATAGTATTTATAGGCACTTGAAAATACGTATCAGAGCTTTCTGCCCTTTGTAGAAGTCTAGAGCTTCCTGCTAGCCTCCTTAACACTGGGACAGTCCATTGTATATACACCTACTGCTGATCCACGTGGAACTGCATCATGAATGTGTTTTTCAAACAATCTATCAGACTGTTCTAAATTCACATGAAATATTCGGGTCTATATTACATGATCGAATGCTGAGGTCATCAAACACCTAAACATCGACCACGTAATAGCGAACTGCAAAACAGCAAATGCTACCAGGAAACTTTACCATCCGCCACAAAAAAAAAAAAACTTTACAGTCAAATTAAGTGGAGGGCTTTGCCCCCCACACCTCATGACGTGGGGGGCACACTCCTTAACTAAATATTCCAACTCTAAGATCGCTGCACAGTGGAGAAAATGGCAAAATCCAGCAAATGGCCAAGGGAAATCTTTCCCTGCATTAAATTGGCCATTCACTGTTTTTTGCTTTCGATATTACGTGGTCGATGTTTACATGTTTGATCACCTAACCATTCGATCACGTAATATAGACCCAAAAACTTCTTGTGTCATCCACTAATGCTTCTGGAAATACCTCTGTAGGCAGCTTTTCAGATATCTCTCAGTAATTGCTTGATGTGCCTCTTTGCTGGAGGTTTCTCTAAAGCAAATCTTGTATTTTTGGATACATGTATTCTGAATAAATGTCTCAATTTATTTTCTATCAGCTTACTTAGGTATGAAAAATGAAAGATCTTGGCTTCTTAACAACTAGTCTTTCTGTCTGCTTTTCTTTGTAATTTTGCTGTATTCCCATTAAGTCCCTCTGTTTCAAAGATGATAGAAATCCTGTTTTTATGACATAGTAGAAATTTGCCTAGGCTTCTTTTCTTTGTTTCTTTTGTACTTAATTTCATACTTTTCATATGAAGTAACACAGCAGAGGTAAGCATTGCAGTCTGCAGCCTTTCAGAAGGTGAGTAGGTGATAGATATACGTCTAAAGGGAACATTTCTACATTCCAACAAAGTTAGATGTATGTTTGTAAAAGAGCAACTGCATATTTTCTGCTGTTTGAACTGTCCTCTTCACTTGGTCATCACACCAGGAATACTTTTCACTACATCTCATATGTTTAAATGTCAGCATTTCCGAAGGGTATGTTTACATATTAATGAGTTTGATTAACAAAAGCTATTGGTCTATTCAAATGTTAATTGTCTGTATAAAAGCAATGTAATTAAGTCTTTCGTTTGTCTGATGAAGTCTGTGTTAATGGATGAAAAACGCGGTGATTCATTAAGCGTATAACGGTATATGTTGTTTTATATACAATAAAATACTTTACACGGTTCGAGAGTCCGGAGTTTACTTCCCTTCAACTGTGTGTTTTTGTGGTCACCAGTTGTTTGGTTCGCATTTGTACTCCTTGTTTTGGTTACATGTTTAAATGTCCATTACTCTGAAAATATCTTGAGTTCTAAATGTACATGCCAAGAATCATTATCATAGACAACTACATCAGATACTCCATATATGAAAGCACATCTTTAAGTGCATTGATAATACTAACACATTATGTAATCTGTAATGTAATTAACATTAGAAATTTTAACTAGTAGTCAATGAATATTATAAACACATGCTCTCTGAAGTGAGGCAAATCCTCAACAATTAGCCTGTAATACAAAATCATGTCTTGTCTTAGAATATTGCTATGAAGTGTGCTGCAGGTAGGACAGATTTAAATTTCTTGTTAAATCTGTATTAACATGCCTAGCCTGGTTAACAAATCTCAAGCTCTTTATATACACTTCACATTTTTCTGATGTGATTCCTACATTCTTGCCAGGATTTTTTCCATGGCTTATTTTGTGCAGTAGCAATAGCATTTTATATACTTTAAGCATTAGATCTTATATTCAGCCAATTTCTTCTTTAAATTAGTAGTTCTGTTTCTGTCTTTACAGCAAACTTTTTTCTCTGGCCATTGCTAAATATTAATGCATTTTCATCTCTCAGTCTCTATTAGTACAATTCTGAAGGTGTTTCACCTTCTTGTTCAGTTATAGGCAACTGTAGAATTATCTAGTTGCCTTCCAGTTCTTCCTCTAGCAAGCCACATGTCATTTTATTTCAATCAACTCATCTGTTATATACATTTGGATGTCTAGATCAGTAACATCTGTTGTAATTTTGAGAGTCCCGTATACAAGGATTTCTTAAATACCATATGAAGTGGCTTATGGTATATTTCTACCAGCACAGCTTTCCCACAAATATATTTGTGGAGCTTTCACATCAATACATTCTAGCAAGCAACAATTTTTCTGACAGATCATATTACCTATTTTTGTAAATGCTCTTGCCAGATAAACAGAACTTTTACCATATCAAACTGTGTCACTGAAGGTATTTCAGTTGATAGGGTGGCCTAATGGTCAAGGTGTTTGCCTTACAAACACAAGATGCAGGGTTTGAGTCTCACAAGGGATAATTGGCTAGGCTTACAATGGCTTGCAAGGGCAGTTAGCCTAGTACTAACCTATGAACCTATGATAGCTGTTTATGCATTGTATAGATCTTTTCTTGGTTTGTATTGCAGTCCATTCTGTGTCATATTCTAGTAATTTTCTCAATGGCAAATTCAAATCTGGGATGTCTGGAATAACATTAGAAAGATACTGTGCAATTTCTAAAACCTTCTTGAGACTTTATTTGTCCTCTTAAGATATCTGCACTATGACATTTATATTTTCAATAGCTGGCTTCTAGCCTTCTAATGATAAGATATGACCCCTATATTTCAGGTTTAATTTGACACTAATTATTTCTCAGCATGATTTAATTCATGCTAAGCCGTCTGCAATGTTTTTATGAATTTTTGGAATTCAAAAAACACGAGAATCCTAGGGTTAGAAACCTTAAGAAATTTGTAGTCTGAGGGAGAAATCTGTTCATTAATAAATAAATCTTCAAGTGACAAATCAATGTTATGGTAAGAAATGTTCACTTCATTGATACTTGATTCTCCATAGGTATCAGTAAATAGTAAAGTGAACATTTTGTTGTTGTAGTCATTGCTGTTCATCACAACTAACCCCACCTTTTAGACCTATAGTCATTGCAAAGGCTTCAAAGACCTTTCCCATAGCCAAATATATAGACCATCATACTAAACATTTGCTAGAAGCTTACTTTTTTGTTTTAAAGATTCTTTGGGACTTCTTACTCAAGTTATCAGATGAACTTTATAGGAACTGTATTATTTTTGTCACCATTGATGTTAAAGACCTATATTCAGTCATCCCTGAATGGTTTTACCAATAGTTATGTAAAAATTCAAAACTTAACGACATTAAGGTTTTAACATTAAGATCTTTAATGGAAGTCGTGTTAGAGAATAATTTTAGAGTATTTGACCAACAGTATTTCAGACATAAGAAAGGTGTAGTAATGGAGGTGACATGCGCCCCATTTTTGCTAACCTTGTTCTTGCATTTTGGGAAACTATGTCCTCTCCTCTTGTTATAGTAAATCATGGTCATTGTACTGAAGATAACTTGATGATATAATTTTTTGGATCGGCTCAATGGAAAAATCTGGAAAAGTTTCTTTAGTACCTCCATACCACCACTGATTTTTTGTCCTTCACTGTGTCTTGTTCTGACGAATCTGTCAGCTATTTAGATGTTACTATAATTAAGAACAAATTGGAAAGTAAATTTGATTCCAACATTTATAAAAAGCCAACCTATTCTAACACATTGCATTACAATAGTTGGCACCCCCTTCACCAGAAAAAAATCGCTGGTTAAGGGAAAATATGTTAGATTGGCCCGAATTATAACAGACAATGCAGAATTTCAGGTACAATGTAACATTCTAAAAGAAATGTTAGAAAGAAGGGGATATCCAGGTCCCCTACTAAAAGACATCTTTCAGGAAGCACAAAATAAGAGGGTGAATGGTCATTTTACCCCTTTATTGGATTTGCGTAGGAATTCTACCCCCCCGTGAGTGAAAATAATAAGAATTTAAATGTCAGTTTTGGGAAGGCACTTATGTTAACCTACAACAGAGATTTTTTATGATATCAGAAGTATTATAGAAAAGAACTGGAATATTTTTAAGACCAATTTGGATTATATGAAGGTTGTGGGTAGAGTTCCATCTATAGTATACAAAATATCATTTAAAGTAAATAGCCACAGCCTGTCTAGCCATGCTTCATACAACTTTCCTTTTGCCGATTTACTATTACAATGTTGAATGACACAACACATTTGAGTAATTTCATCGACTCATATGGTTGAATTTGTGAACGTTGTTTTTACCATATGTGAAAAGTGGTAAAAATGATGTTTGACATTTGAACCAATTTGACTGTTCCTTTAAAATCACAGTTCAAGTCAGCAGTAATTTTATAGGAACCAATCTCTTCCTTGCTTTAGATTTAATGAACTCGGACCATTTTGGTTTGCTGTTTTTACCAGTCACCCATTTGATTATGAGATTCCGAAATCCATGTAAGTGTTGTTCAACATTTTGATAGTAAACCTCTTTTGCCCCATATATCCCCACTACTATGTTTGTATCTTTTTCAGTATATGATTTGCAAAGCTGGCTAAACTATCCCAAAGTCCTCATCAGTGATTTACAGAAAGGGGGGGGGGGATTACCCACTTTGCACGACACTGTATGGGCATGGAGGTATAGCCCAACAGCTTTGTGGTTAACTGCTGGAGTTACATCTGTCATGAAGTCTTCTTCATTTTTTCTGATGTTAATCCCCCCTTCCAGGTTGTACACAGTCCCAGGAGTTATTAATCTCCAATTATAGCAGTAAATTAGCTAGGGTGTGGTGAACGGTGCGGCTGCCTAGTGTAAAAAGTACTAGAAGGTGTGATCTATAGATATAAATTAGTCTTCGAAGCATTGCCTGCAGTGAATGCCATACTGAATTTCTGATCAGAAACTGAATTGTGTTTAGCATGCTGTACTTGCTGCTGCAGTTTCAAAAGGAACTTTTTTTTTTTAGTACTGAAGTACTGTAGCACTCATCCATGTGTCTGGCATTAACTGTAGTAGCTGCTTGTTATATTCTAGCAAGCAGTTTGCAGCAGGTTTAAAAAGAAAATAATTTTTTGGTATTAAAGTACTTCAGCACTCTGGGTAGCACAAACTGTACAGCTGGTACATTGTAACAAGTAGTTTGTAAAAGTTTAAAAAGGAATTTTTTTTTATGTACCGAAGATCTTTAGCACTCTGTGTTGTACTACCACTACTCTACCCCAGCACCGTATTATCTGTTCTACACATGCTGGTGGTTTCTTGTACCAGCTATGCAAACCCTTCTGTTCAACAGCCTCATTAATTTCCTTTTCCCACCCCTCCCCACCCTCACCTTGATGGTGGAATTTTCTAGTTCATTTCAAGAGTCAGGAAAGCTACCTTACTATTAATCTATTCCTATTGCCTGCATGCCCCTTTCCTTAATACTCCCCGTCTGATTATGCTTCTTCAAAGCATCAGTTAACCTGCAGATGGTACCTGGCACTAGCTGCTCCTTTTCCTTTTCCACCTTGACCTCTAAGCCAGTAATTTTAATAGTCCTTACTCGTCATCAAATACCCTTGATTTACTCACGTTATCATCATTCCTTAGTATCTTAAACCTTGGGATAATAATTTGTCATTTCCCATCTTCGATGATGCATGTTTCTATTCATGCACCCCACCACCACCCCCACCTTTGTTAGGACTGACGTTTTTTTCATTTTGTTTCCTTAGCTCTTTATACCTTTATGCATTATTGTTTCCCTTTCATCTCCTTATTAATTTTATACTCATTCCTGTTTCCTCTGCTCCATTGTACTCTCTTTCTTTGCGTCTGATTCCTCCTCATTTGAAAGATAAAATAGTTTCCTTGTACCCTTATTATTTAAACTGCACTGCTTCTTTCCCATGTTGTAAGATGGACGTTATGCATAAAGAGCACCTTTTGTTTGCCCCATGTCCTACTGCAGTAATACACCATGTTGGACCCTTCCAACCCATCCTCTCCATTCCCGCAGATATCAGTTGAACTGCTATATCCTATTGTTTACTTTCCTAGATTTGAACACTGCTAAATCTTTAGAAGGAGGTATGCTTCTCTATCTGCCAGCCCATTGTAGATGCTTCATTGGTCCTTCTGATGGTTTCTTCCATGGTCCTCGCTGCACTGTTAAATCATGTTTCCATATGGAACAATTTATTTATGTATTGCCTACCACTTACCACCACTTGTGTCCTGGAACCCTTTCCACCGTCATTAGACTGTTCCTTATATCACTTTTGTGTAATTGATGTGATACCAAATACCACATTATTGTACATAGCTCACAATAAAAGCAACGCTTTTCCAAAACCTGTAAACAGCACCAGTCCAATAAAGTATTTACCAAGTTGGCATGATGAGGTGTAATCGGTGTGCTGAGATATACATATTGTGACCTCTGCTTGGAAATAATTTAATATAGGCCAGTCTGACATACAGCAAACAGTGTAATGTATAACAGCATTATAAGCAGTGTACTGAGACCATGCAATGTAGTAGTCCACGGTAACACATTTTTAGCTTAGATGCATTGAGACCGTCTAGATAGTACACAATGAAGATAACTATAAATAAATATATATGTAAGATAACTATAAGAATATATGTGATTACATGTGAACTTGCATAATTATCTTTACCCCAAAATACATTGCTTTATGAGGAAAAGTAACTTACAGCACCCATTAAATGGGCACCCCAAGTGCTGCCTTGGAAGGCTTGGATGGGCCCAGATGAGGAAGGATATAGCATCTGCAGTACCACTGAATTTAGTGGAAGGTATAAGTTGTTTTCCAAAGACTATCTAATGACTAGTTTAAAAGGGATGCTGACCTATATTTATTAAAAAATGAAACTGCATTTTCATCAGGTAGAGAACTTTGTGTTAGTAGCAGCATTGAGACTCCATCATGTTTAATTGTAATTTCTGGTCATTTCCAAGTTTCCATTATAATTTTAGTGTATATAAATACTCCCCACACACACACACACACACACATCTATCAGTCTATCTGTCTTAAAATCGATTCTAAGTACAGACCACTCAGTAAGTAAATCTGCAGTATTTATAAGTGGTAAATTTAAGAAGAAATACAAATTATGGGGAATGAGTGCAATAGTCAATAATGTCAAATTCCATGAAAATAATTTTTTTCAATACTCAGATACTTCAAATTTGGCCTTTACTGGCATTTTTCCTGGCAAGTGGAACATTAGTATCTCTTTTAGTAACTGCTCAAAACAAGGACTTTGCCAAGGATTGGAACCCATTACAGATTAAGAGCCATAACAGTGAAAAATGTCTTTTTAGAGAAAGCTGGTCATTTCTAACATATCAGCATTTAAACCCATTTGATTCTTTCATGTTTACCATTCCCCCTGGTTCAGGGTTATGCTCCTGGTAGTTAGTCTGTGTCTAAACTGCAAAGTAGGTAAAGCGGTTAGCTTCACTTGTCAGACATACTATTATGAGACTGAGTGACTCTTTCTGCTAATTGAACAACAGATGTTTCGCATTCCTTAATTCACCTTCATGCAGTATATGGCCTTTCCCATTCCTCCCCAAAAAAGAGTCACAGCACATTGACACACCAGTGAAAATAATTTACACTTTCACTACAAAATAGTTTTAAGTTTCTTCACGTGAGTTAATCTGCAGCTGGTAGTATTCTGCTTATTAATCCAGGCACTCAGCTTCATGTCAAGTCATAATTTTGCTAGTATTAACGGTTCTGAAATAGCATAATATACAGGAGTGTTACACAGCTCAAGTTGCTGTCCTATACAGTGTCAGTGATGTTGAAATCTGTGCTACAAATTCCAGGTGTTGCATTGAAGAGAACACTGTTGCTAACATAAATGGGCAGTGTGTTAACCAGTTTTGGCAGGGTCAGTCTAGACAATATGGTCATGTCAAGCCTACAGCCACTTGTCCATACGTTTATGTTACTGCTCTTGCACTATTCCTGTACCAGTAGAACCTGTCCAGAGGTATTCAGTCTAGCTAAGTTGTCCTAAGAAAGCTGCAACCATGTTTGATTTACATGTTGTAAATATTGCTTACTGGACTGAAGCTCGGTGTAAGGTAATGTTTGTCTTGAATCAACTTGAGAAATACAGTGAAAATAAGAATACTAATCCAGTTTTAAATCTTTTGTTCTACTAATATTTAGAGTTTCGACCACACACCTGTTACACATGCCGTAAATCATACCCTTGGCATTATCGCTACTGGCACTGGTGATGTCGAGAAGGCTTCAAGCAAGCCCACTGCTGAAAAACACTGAATGAAATGAAACACACTCTTCTTTTTTTTCAGCTTTTTTTTTTTCATATTTATGTTTGCACTTAAAAGTGAAAACTAATTCAAAAAGGAGCTTATGAGATGTGATAACTCCAATATGTATCTGCAAACATGATAAAAATATATTTAATAGCAATACTTTATTGTCCTTCATTGAAGATCTCTAAGCTAAAAGCCTCCAGTTGCAGTATGACTTCTGGGCGTTTTCTATAAATGCAGAATGACTTTCTTTTACTTAAAAAAACAGCTTAAAATGCAAGCAAAATATAAAAACATTTATGGCATTTAGCAAGTCGAAATAAACAGATAAATTGTCAAGGTGAAATCTGCTTTTTCTTCATGTAGAGTTTATTAAATTTCAATGAGAAACAGTATTGTTGTATTTCGCAGGAATCATTCCATACCTTTCAACTTCCTAATCAGGAATTCTGTACAGAAATAAAATTAATGGTGGACAAAGGCCCAGTATCAGGGACACATTTTAAATATTACTCTAATTCACTTAAAAAGTTTATAGAATAACACTTTCTGAATAGATTTTCTGAACAATGTAAAGTATGAATCTCTAACATCTGGCATTATTGACTGACTATGCTCCTCATTGATTAGCAAAAAGTTAAAAAAATGTACATGTGGCAGGGCACAAATATAAGCCAATTTAGTGATCTTCTACTAAAATTTGGACAGTGTAGAGGTACGAGCCATTAATGGCAGAAAGGTTTTTTTTTGTCTCCCCCACTCCAGACATATCCCAGGTTCTGATTTTGTACATATTGCACATTGGCTGATATATTTGTTTACTTAAGGCTGCAAGGACCTGGGTTTTGTTTGAAGCCATTCCCAAAATGCATCACTCCATGGCATACCTTAAGCATGTGAAATGAAGTAGGAAGATCACACCTGTTTGCATGTACTTACAGTTTTATAGATTTCAATTTTGTCTATCAGTATACAAGTCCCTCCAGCTTTCCTGCCATACTCAAGGATTGCTCCATTATAAATATACCCTTCAATGACAAAATTGTCACTGGCTTTTCACAGCTTCCTGTATCTTCTGAGTTATCTGGGACCCAGGCTGATACTTGAACATGGGTTCCCACTGGCACTGTCAGGTGCCATGCTCCTAGGCCATGGTATGAAAACCTCTTAGAATTATAACCAGCATTAAAATAAACAATTCTAGGACTGTGGTGGTGGTACTGCGGTAGCGTTGTCACCTCATAGCAAGACGTCCCGTTCGATTCTCAGCTAGAGCGTCTTCTGTGTGGAGGCATACGTGAATGGGGCATGCCTTCGTTGAAGGTTGTGCATCAGGGCTGGTAACCCGGTACGTAAACATCGACTACCAATCATTAGCGGACCGGAGTTCCTCTGTGGCGACCCCTAACCGGGAAAAGCCAAAAGACACAAACAAATTAAAATAAACAATTCTGATATGTTTCATTAGAAGCAGATTGTACTGGATACAAATCAAGAAGCATTTTTTCAGAAGCTCGGGTTTTATTGTTATCCAGCATGATTTAATTATGCATAGAAGACTGTGAACAAAATCATTAGTATTGTATTTAGTCTGTTAGTTGTTGCCTAGTAAACTATGGTTGCTGTTTACCGGGCTGCTACAGGACTCAAATGTAACTCACAAGGCTGGATCGAAGAAGATACACCATACAAAAAAATAAGTGTGATATGCATATTAATATCCTTTTTTATGTTATAGTACCGATAAATTAATTATTTGTGTTTGCATACAACAATAGCATGCATGAAGAATTAGTATTTGCCTTTCTGTAGTGCAATTAGGATCTGGAATAAAAATAAATATTTTTTTCTTGTGAGAATAATTTCCTTATTTTTGCATCTTGACTGGCTGTAAGTCAATAAAGTATTCATCAATGAGCCATAATAGAAAGCTTTCTGAAGCAGTTGTTGTAATGAAGGCAAAACACTCAGTTACACCTTTAGTATCTGAAGAGTAAATTTGGCAACTTTTCTAACAAAACAAACGTATAAGCTTTACCATGCTCAGATTCAAAAAAATTTAAGACTTAAAAGAGGTATATTGTAAACTTCAGTTTATTCAAATGAAAAATGTGAACAAGCTGAGAGGTACACAATTTATATATACCTTTTACATTAACATAATTTGCAAATAAAACCATAAAACCAAGCTATAATAATACCTATGCATTATACCAGCAAAATTTATCCTCCAGTCCTGGGCATGAATTCCTAAATAGTCACTTGTAAACTGTGTGAAGTCATTTAACCAGACGGTGATGTTAGGGTCATGCCTGAAAAAAGGTGTGTGTACCTAGTGGGCTTATCTGTGTAACACCTAAAAAACTAAACTACATTTAACAGATTTGAATAACATTATCCTGACTGTTTGATACAGAGGGATAAAGTCCTACCTACACCTCAGATAACCTTAGTTCATTTAGCAGCTTGGCTGCTGGAAGAGCCTAACAATGGAGGGTGAGAGTGAACAGATTACACTGGTTTGTCTATCCTGGGTAAAGGTAGATGGTGGACCCAGGCTTCCAATTGCTCCTGTGTAACTAGAATTTTGCATGATCCTAATAACCACTGAACTGGGGGATATGGCCTTGGCAATCCCGTGCTAGTGACAGTATTTGTCATGTGCCATGTGTGTGTGTGTGGAAGCACTGGTGTGAGAGGGGGGCAGCCCTTGGCAATGCCATGCTAGTGACAATATTTGTCATGGGCAATGTGTGTGGGAGCACTGGTGTGTGTGTGATGGGGGAGGGGCACCATTAGGATGTGTGCCTGTTTCAGCCAGCAGTGGATGGAGTTAGGACCATGCCAGGAAACTTCCCTCATAACTGCCTGTATTTTGGCCCTGACTCAAATTGCTGCAGTCAGGTGATAGGAATGAATGAGTTATGGCTGCACCACAGTACTCCGCATTCATGGGGGACATAAAGGCATACAAAAACAAATAAATGATTTTAAATGCAAACAAGTTAATAGATAATTTTTATAACTGGAACTCCAGTTTCTTCCCAAATCCCCAAAATGCTGATCAAAATGCTGATAGGCACCTTGGTGAATCTCTGAACTCTCTGTAGAAAAAGGTGAGGTATCTAAGAATGTAGGTCCGTGTGTGTGTGTGTGTGTGTGTGTGTGTGTGTGTGTGTGTGTGTGTGTGTGTGTGTGTGTGTGTGTGTGTGTTATGGAACAGACTATTACCCAGACCGGGATTAATTCTCTGCTTTATTCCTTCTGAGTTCTAGGATAGGCTTTGGTTCCTTTATGACTCTGAATATGATAAAGCAAGTACAGAACATACCTTTCGACTGCCCAGATTTTTGCAAAATGTCCAGATTTTTGCCTATTGTTTTTGGTCTGTTGGTTTTGAGGCAAATCATTGAGGATTAAAGCCACCAAATGATGAGAGATATTTGAGCTGCAGACTTCATATCCTTCAGAAAATATATAATAATGTAAAACCTGTCATTCTAGCAACTTTCTAAGTTTATAGGAGCAATATTTAAAATCTGTCCCTATTTTTGAGCCTTTGTCCCCCGATATTTTCTGGCTTTGTCCAGATTTCTTGTGCTGAGAGGTTGAGAGGTATGGCACAGGAGAACACAGGAATGAATGAAAAAATATGACAGCGAAAGCTGTTCCACACTGAAATACCTATAACATGTATGCTTAGCCTTTACTTTTATGTAAAATGAACAAAAAAGGCAAGACAATTAGCTTTCTCCTTTTCTCAACAAACAAATGGGGATAACTTTAAAACACAAAAGAGTAGTAGGTTGCTATGAGATTGAGGCTGTTCAGTATACCATTAAGTACAAAATGACTAGTGTTTCTGTGGTGTTTAATATACAGATTTTCTTTCATTAAATGGGGTAAAGACAAAACATTTTTTTTCTTAATTTTGAAGATTATCTACAAAAGTATAGAAATGTATTACAAGTGCAAATGCTACTTATCCTGAGTAACCTCCAAAATGACCAGTAGTTAACTCATAAAGATGTCATAAAGGCTATATAGTTTACAGTTGCATCATTTAAAAAATAAACAGCTGTTTTACAGTTCTGTATGTAAGTATGCTAGAAGTCTAAACAAAAAACTCCATTCCCTAGAAGCTCTCTTCCCCCTAGAGAATGCTGACGCCTGTTTGGTCACTGAGACATGGTTTAAAGCCACAGAGACCACACCAGCAGTGCAAGGTTATAATGCCTTCCATACATTTAGACCAGCTACTACACAAACAGGGACTAAAGGTGGAGGTGTCTCAATTTACATCAAAAATAAATATACTTCAAGGCTGGTCAAACAGAACAATGCACTTGAGCTGCTCCATGTTCAAATCACCATAGGTAAAATCCAATACCACTTCCTTGCAAGCTATAGGTCTCCCTCTATGACCCAAGAAACCCATACAATGTATTTAAACGTATTGGAAACACTCACCATCCATCCCAAAACCATATTCATGGATGACTTTAATTATCCCACTATTAGCTGGGAACCCTATATGACACCAAACATGTAGGCACAGAGATTTCTGGATTTTGTAAACACAAACTCTCTGGACAAGATAGTCAATACACCAACCACGGGTGCAACCATACTGGATCTGGTCCTCACTAATAAGGGAAAGTGATGCACACCCCCTACTGTAATATCTTCCATGGTAAGGTCAGACCACAAAATAGTCTCCTTTGAAATCAAAATAAAACCTGGAGCCCCAGCTGAATCTGGAATATTCAGGAACTACTCTAAGGCTAACTTCCTGCTATTGAGTGATAACATCACAAACTTTTAAGCCCCATAAACCCAGAGAACACTGCTGCCTATGCAGAACTGTTCACAGAAACCCCGTACAAGCATGTTAACAGCTGTATCCATAAGGAAGAGGTACAAAACTAACTCAAAAAACAAGCTACCCTGGTGAAATCACAAACTCAATAGGCTGTATAACAGAAGGAAGAAAACCATGACAAAATTTAGGAGGTGCTGCACCCAGCAAGATAAAAGCACTCTCATCAAATTAAACAAAACTCAGAGGACAAATAAAGTCTACTAAAGCCAAATTTGAGGTAAATTTGGCCTCCCAGGCCAAGGACAACCACAAAGCATTCTTTAGCTATGTCCACAACCTCAAAGGCAATACATGATTGTGTGCAGAGCTCATTGTAAATGGAGTCACCTATGCTGAGTCAGAAGACATAGCAAACCTACTAGCCAATAAATTCAGCTCCAACTTTACCACTCTCACCCCCTCAAACTTCTCTCAGGAAATACCATCAAATATAACTCCCCCTGCTTTTACTAGGGAACAGGTCCTTGATGTTCTGTCTAATGCCAACAACACTGTATCAATGGGCACAGACAATATCACAGGATGCCTTCTAAATAGCATGAAACATGATCTATCAGGCCCTCTGAAACTGCTATTTAACTGTAGCCTCCAAACAGTCTTCATACCCCATGAATGGAGAACATCAATAGTCATCCCTCTGCATAAAGCTGGGCCATCTACAGACCCTGGAAACTGCAGACCAATAAGTCTCACTAGTCTTATATGTAAAGCCATGGAAATAACTATCATGGAATTGATCAGTAGTGATATAGTAAACCTCCAGACACTGGACCCATCCCAGTTTGGGTTCGTCAAGGGCAGGTCATGCCTACTCAACCTGGTGGACTTCTTTGGGAAGGTCACCAAAGCAATTGAGGACAAAATGGTTTACACTGCTTACCTTGACCTGGCCAAGGCATTTGACATGATTCCCCACTCAGGCACTGCTGACAAATTCAAGAGGTTAGGTATAAACCCATATGTCACCAGGTGGATAGTCAGCTGGCTTACAGACAGGACCCAGGAAGTTAGAATTGGGGAGTCCACCTCTACAAAGAGACCAGTCACAAGTGGAGTCCCTCAGGAATCAGTCCTTGGACTGCTCCTTTTTGGCATTTAATTCTCTGAAGTCACAGCCAATGTCAATGGTCTCTGGCTAACTACATTTGCAGATGATTGCAAATTAGGAGCTGTCACTGAATCCACACTGACACAAATGTTCTCCAGGAGGGGCTGACACAGACAAACAACTGGTGTCAGAGCCATGGACTAAAACTAAATGCCAAGAAATGCATAACAGTATCCTTTAGGAAGTCATCCTTTCCTGGTAACTATCAAATTCACAACACACCCCTTAGAGTTGACCCAGTAGTCAGGGACATCGGGGCACACACATATTGTAATTTAGCCTTTGACCATCATGTGTCTACAGTGGGGAGGAATTCATTCTGATGCACAACTTCTAAACAAAGGTATGGCATCTAAGTCTAAGGAAGATATTGTTCCACTGTATTTGGCATTCATCAGACCTAATCACTGAGTACAATGCCCCTTTGGTATGTACCTAACCAGGCATATCCAACAACTGGAATATCCACAGAGGTTCCTCACTAAAAGAATACAGGTATAAGCAAAATGTCCTATGTAGACCGCCTCAAGGCCCTATCCCTGTATTCTGTCTCCTAGAGGCTTTTAACTGGAGATCTATCCTTGGCATACAGGGAATTTTCAGACATAACTCTGATGGACCTCCTGCATATCCACAAAACAAACAGCACCAGAATTACCCATTCTAAAGACTTAAACCTTGCCTGCAATATAAATAGGACCTGCTGGAGAGACAAGTACATATCCCTGAGACTACCCCATCTCTGGAACATGCCCCCTATTCATGTGAAACAGAGTTCCTCCCTAATTCAAGTGCAACTTGGACAATTGGATGGAGAATTTGAAATTCATCCCTGGTTTGGCACCAATGTCTCTAATGGATACAGGCAGCCTGTAAATGGTTCATCTCCCAGGCCCCTGCTTTTAAATGTTCCATCTCCCAAGCCCCTGCTTACACTTATCAAGGGTACCAGAACTTGTCAGAGATTTGGGATGTATGGCTAGGCTTAAAAAGGTTCTAGTGGTCATTAGCCTAGTAAACACTTATGAACCTATGAAACTATGAAGAAGATAGCTGTAGAGATTCTGACCAAGCCTACTGTCCGTAAACATTAAGATGACTGTAAAATACCCCAAATAACATCCCAAACCAAAGGATGTAAAGGACATACAGACTAAACCATTCACTGAAAAGTGAAAGAAAGACTCAGCTAAGCTAAAGTCTTCGCTGTATAGTACCTTAATCCTCCTGCAGTGGACACCCATGGTCTTAAGCTATGTGTTTCTAAAGTACAGCCAGGTAAGCCACTTACGCTGAACTGACAGACTCAAAAAAACAGCAAAACATGGCATGTCTACAGCTAGTGGGGCTTGGCTTTATTAACTTGAATGAACTAATAAAGGCTCAAAAAAAAAAAAAAGCAAAATGTGAAAAGTCATTGGCATTCAAAAGCCATGTAGCTGAAATGCTGGTATGTCCTTAAGGGATCATTTGCATATATCCCATAGGCTTCCACTAGAGGATGTTTAAGGTATTCACAGTGAAGAGTCTAGCTTAGCTGGGTCTTTCTTGGAGTTTTCACAAATATAAAGGGAAGGTGGACTGGACCAAATTCTTTCAGCCACAACCCAAAAGTACATATATAGAAGCAAACAGCATGGATATTCATAAAACATGCAATACATAAAAGAATAGCAAAATCAAATGCTTGTTCTTGTAGATTCTGAAGTTCTTTAAGAAATGCTTGCTATGGAGTCTTATTTACAGTGAAAGCTTACAGTGTATATATATATATATATATATATATATATATATATATATATATATATATATATATAGGTATGTGTGTGTGTATGTATAAATGGATATATGTATGTATATATGTAAAATCCACCACCAAAAATCTAGCAGAGCAATGACTTGTATTTAGTCTAC
Organism: Protopterus annectens; assembly: GCF_019279795.1. NCBI lineage: Eukaryota > Metazoa > Chordata > Ceratodontiformes > Protopteridae > Protopterus > Protopterus annectens. The sequence continues at coordinate 370,694,460 of NC_056750.1, forward strand.
TTTATTAAACTAGCCCAGTTTTATCTAACATGGTGTATTCTTCAGTATAGACGACAACCATCATGAATCGCCAATTTTATATAGAAGTAAGGTATCATATAAAGATTAATTTTAAACACATTGGCAATACATTAAAACATATGGTATACCATTACTTACCATGCTTATGGCTTAGTATTATAAAGAAATCTTTAATATCTCTTGACAATCAAATACCCTCTACTGTTTATACAATTAAATTCTGGTATTGGAAGTGTAAATATTTTTGTAAAAACTTATTTAAAGAAGATCTTTATAATGCACAGTTGAACCCACCATTTAATAAGTATTAACTAAAAAACATCTCCTTTATAAACATTAACTAAAGGCATAACTGTTAACTTTGGCAACTTGAACACCATGGCACCCACACCTAAAGTAGTGCTATAAACCAGATAGATGTGTGTATGCTGTCATCTACTGTCCAAGTTAAATATTACAGTTGACCAACTGGTAATATATATTTTTTCAAATCATCCCATTACATAAAAAAAAATATCTTTTCATCATGAACCTAAAGTCATGTTGTCATAAATAACAATTCAATGCTTTGTAAAATAATAATGACCTAATTAGGCACATGCTGTAAACATAAAAAAATATCAGTGGTTGCTGCCACTTAGGGATGTTCAAATGATAAAAAATCCTACCTTCCCAAATAACATTACAAGAACTCGTTAACTCCTGGTATAACAACAGCATCTAAACTAACAATTTCAAGTTTTCATTTCCTTTATAATATCATGTTTATTCGAGCCTTATTATCCCCAAAATCAACAACCATGTCTAAACCTACAAAAATAAATAGTATATTTCCATGTGTTAAGGTATATTCATACAATTTACTTCTCTCTCTCATGTTTACACCTAATGTCACTTGGATATACTGATATTCTTTGTTTCCACTGATAATTCATTTTGCCATGTAATGATCATATGAAGATATGTTTTATCAAAAATATTTACACATCCTATACTAAAACATACAATTATGAGCAGTAAGGTATTTGTCTTTAAATATAAATGATTTCTTTGTAATACTAAGCTATATGCATGATAATGATATAACTTTTTAATCCGCTACCAAAGTGATTAAATTAGTCAGGTACTGTGTCATGTGATACATTACTTCTGTATATAATTATGAATCTCTCTGGAGTGCTATTTGTACAGTTAACTAATCTAAATTGTCCAAAAATGCTGTATTTATTCAAGTCCTTACCTCCTGGATCAAAGCTGATAAGTGTCAAGGAAAGATCAGATCACTTAATTAAATGTAAAACAAGGTAATAAGATACTGTAAATATAGATGTTGGTTAGTGTGCAGATCTCTATGAACTGTATTTTATGTGTACTTATACCCATTTTTTTAACATATGACATAAAACTCATTTGTTCACATTTATTTATAGAAAGATGAAATAATTTAAAAATAAAACATAACACATTATTGTAAACCTGTAACCTCAAAAGTTATTCAGCATTCCACCATCTACAAAAGCTATGCTATTTTTATACATCAAACCAAAAACACCAATCATATAATGTGAATGCCAAAGAAAATCAAAACTAACAACCAAACACCGAGGAACCACTGAAGACACAACTGATTTAGCACTTTCATCTTTAATCATCAAGACTTCTGCAGAATGTCTCAAGTCATTCCTCAAAGGACTGCTTGGTTGTTAATTAACTATTATACAATGACCCCCATCAATATTCCAAAACGTGCACACTGATTGGTCAGCATGCCCATTGTAAATCAGACTTATACTAATGGAAAAAGGTGCGGTCGCCCAGGCTTTTTCCATTAGTATAAGTCTTTTTTTTTTTTTTTTTTTTAGACAGCAACGGAGAGGGGTTGGGAGGGTGGCCTAATGGTTAAGGTGTTTGCCTTGTAAACACAAGGTGCAGGGTTTGAGTCCCACAAGGGATAATTGGCTAGGCTTAAAAAATGGCTCGCAAGGGCAGTTAGCTTAGTACGAACCTATGAACCTATGAACAGAAGAGCTCCGCTGCTGTAATCTTGCTATGTTAAATGGGTTTAACATAGTGAGATGGCTTAAAAAAAGCAACGGAGATCTTCCTTTCTCTGTTGCTTTTTTTAAAGCTATCTCACTATGTTAAACTCTTTTAACATAGTGAGACACTTTTAAAAAGCAACGGAGATCTTCCTTTCTCCATTGCTTCCACACACAGCTCTGATGTACTGCGTAAACATACGCATGCACAGTATAGCAGAACTGTCGCAGAATACTGGACAGCTGCGGAAGGGCACCATGGAGGCATTATACAATGCCATTATTTAAGAAAAGTAAGTATTTTTTTCTTAAATAATGTCATTGTATAATAGCAATAACCCACTTCAGGGTGTGGGTAATGCTGGATTTAACCACTGTTATCTTTGTTTGGCCACTCGGGCTTTGCCCTCGTGACCAAACCACACCAACCGTGGGTAAATCCAGCATTACCCACACCCAGGCGTGGGTTATTGCTTTATTATTTTATGTATACATGTGTGTGAGTGGGTGTTTGTATGTGTTCATGTGTGTGAGTGGGTGTTTGTATGTGTTCATGTGTGCACATTTCACCACAGGTTATGAAATTCACCCCTAAATGTACAGCAAAATATATTAAGATAGTTTGTGTATCACACTGCACAATTCAACTCACTACGGGCATGTCAGTTGACATGTGCAATTTTGTGCATTTTAGAATACAAATTAGTTTGTATTCTATATAATCTCTTTCATAATATTTGTATATACACACACATGCAGTACTGCAGCAGTGCACTCCTCTTCAGACATCACAGTCTCTTCTATTTCCATTCATTGCTCCCTGAGCTAAGTCATTGCCATGAAGCATAGAGACAAGGTACCTGACAGCACTTCAGCTGAAATGAGTTTCTGAAATGAGTCAGGGAAGCCCAGTATAGGTGTTAACTAATCTGGCTGGTGGGAGTACACATGACTGTACGTGGTTCTCAGTTTGAGTATGATGGGTTGGTTGAAGATGGAACTAATAATGGAGGGTGGAAGGCAAAGACTGCTAACGTTCATTAAGAGCTCATGCACTGAATTGCAAGCATACTACAGGAGCGCAAGTGTGCATGGAAGGGAGAAGTCATTAACAACTGACACCTATGTGACTGGAAACTGTCACCATTTTTAGTGAAACTGCAATGACAAGACTAAATAGGGAGGGGAAATGGATGTTCTAATGATGTAGGAAGGGCAACTGGACCAAACTGTAATCCTTAAGTGCTTGAAGATTTTTCACTTAGCCAAAACATGCTTTCCCTAATGAGTCTCTCTCAGCATGGTTTTGACTTTGCCCCAAGGTGCAACAATCTCTTAGTTGACTGTATTAAGACTGAGGTGCACAGACTATTTATTTGGAAAACAGTCAATAATCAAGTGAATATACTCTTCACATGAATAGAAAGGAATTAAAAACATTTTCAGATATCACTAAGATTGAACTTTTCCCCACTGTTATCTGATCGTGAAATTAGCTTATCTAAATTTGAAAACATGGGAGCTTCCTTCCAGATTTTTGGCCCTTGAAAAATAAAAATTTGTTTCTTTCACTGAAAGTGGTTTTCAAGACTTTTTATCACATAAATGTATTTCTTATTTGTGGTGGTGCTGCGGTAGTATTGTCGCCTCACAGTAAGACGTTGTCCTGTTCGATTCTCAGCTAGAACGTCTTCTGTGCGGAGACATGCGTGAATGGGTGTACCTTCGTTGAAGGTTGTGCATCAGGGCTGGCAACTCGGCACGTAAAAATCTACTGCCAGTCATTAGTGGACCGGTGTTCCTCTGTGGCGACCCCTAACTGGGAAAGGCCAAAAGACACAACATTTTATTTTGTATTTGTTAACCAGGGTAGAGCATGATAATCCCATTGGACCTATTTCAGTCTCAGCCTAGGGTAAACACAATAGATACATGATATTGAATATAGAGTGAAGGACAACATGTAATATATATGTATAGTATATTCAAAGAGAATATCATAGTTGGCTTGAGGGCATAAAGCAATATATAAATGATATTATATATAGAGTGACTGGCAAAACACAAAATATCTATAGAGAGAGAGAGAGAAATACAGAATGGAAATCAGATCTGCCAAGCTGAAAGAATCACAATCAGAAACAAATTCACAGCAAGGATTGTGGAAAGAAGAAAGCTAGGAAGAGGTTGAGTTTTGTGAGCAGTGAGAAGACAATTACATTTTCCTAGAGTCATGAAATGTGCTTTTATTTAAAATGGGCATGGTCTTTAATAAAAGAGGGTAGTGAGTCCCACACTTTAGAATCAAGGACTGAGAAAGCATGGTCTATACAACAAAGCTTCATTTGGGGGGAGTGCTGGATAGGAAATACGAGGTTTAAAACTTCTAAGGTTATCTGATGATACATTCCAGAACAGTCTATTTAAATAGCTGAGAGGGAAGAAGCAGGTCAGCACATTGTTTCACAGGTAGTCAATTAGCTTTTAAAGATTTTTTACAGTGGTGTTCATTTTTTGGGGAGAGAGTGATGAATCATGAAATGGTGCTTCAGATGGAGTGAATGGTGTATACATTTCTTTCAGAGGCTGTAGCAATTACAGGGAGACAGTATTCTAGTTGAGCCAGTAAGATAGCATTAACGATGGCATTTCTACAGGATCTGAATAGAAAAGGAGAGATTCTATTCGCTCAGAATACGAATAAGTTGATTTTTTTTGTATGTGTAGTCCAGGTGGAGTTAGAAAGTTAGGAAATGGTTCAACCAAATCCCTAGGTATTTGAGAATGACATGTTCATTAGGGTTATTAAGATGGTTGAGGATTATTAGAGGCCTGGCGATAGAAGTGTACTTTTGCCTAGAGCTAAAAAGCATTGTTTTTTTCGA